>NW_026869117.1:141809-393618 GCF_020745735.1 Hemiscyllium ocellatum | reverse complement strand
TGTGAGTGACGGAAAATGTTAAACATCAGCCTTGACAATAGGTTCATATAGGAGAGCTCAATGTCTAGCCATATTGTTGCCGAGACCTCAGCGGCCCAGGCTCAAATAGGATGATTAAAAAACTTTATTGATTGTTTTTAGTCGGGGGAAATCAACTCCCACAATCTGTGGGACAGTTGCAATTTGTTAGCTCGATAAAGAATCGTTTCTAGTGCCAAATAAAAGAGCAAAACCAGTCATTCTTTTCCTAAAAAAAAATGTTAGATTAAATTAGTTACAGTGTGGAAACAGGTCCTTTGGCTCAACAAGTCCATACCGACCCACCATTCACCCAGACACATTCCCCTACATTTATGCCATTCACCCAACAATTTAGCATGACCAATCACATGACCTGCACATCCTTGGACTGTGGGGGGGAACCCACGCAGGCACGGGGAAAATGTGCAAGCTCCACACAGTCAGTAGCCTGAGCCAGGAAACGAACTCGGGCCATTGGCGCTGTGAGGCAGCAGTGCTAACCACTGTGCCACCGGCCACCCACATGCGTCATCTGTTTGGGAATTTTCAAAGAAAGCATTCACATGGGGTGTAGGAAATGAGAAAGGACATTCATTTTAATAACAGCTATCTGACCTAGCCAGGATATTGGAAATGCCTCCCATCTTTGAACGTCTTGTTTAATTTTGTCAAACAAATGGACATAGTTCACGTTAAATAACTGATCAAAGGCAGATGTAATGAATATACTGAAATAGGGAATCCACCCCTGTGACCATTTAAAAGGAAACCAGGATTTGGCCTCAGTATCAGGGATTTCCATAAGACCTCCCATAGGCATGGCCTCCAACTTTGTAAAATTAATCTTATCACCCGGAAAGGCAACAAGTGATTTAATGCATTGCATCACATGGACTACCGAAAATGCGGATTTGACAAAAATACATAAGACCCTCATCTGCATACAATGTAATCTTACGAGACTTCTATCCCACTTATGGGTCGGATGGCCTCCGCCAGTGGCTCAATCACCAACGTAAACAACAATGGTGAAAGGTGTCAACCTTGTCGGCTGCCTGGAGAAATATTAATATTACTGATTGGCACACAATTAGTGAGAACCGCAGTCAGAAGATCGCGGTAAAGGACCCTCACCAACCTGATAAAAAACTTTACGTAGACCAAACCGTTCTAATGTACAGAAGAGATCCGGCCACTCAACTCAATCAAATGCTTGCTCTCATCTAAGGAATCAATAATCCCTGGATAGATTGTTGTTGACACTCTAGATCATATTGATTAAACTCTTTACATGTCGGAAGTTCTGCGGCCTTTATTTAACCTGTTTGTTCCTCTTTAGCAACGGAAGGCAGCAATGATTTCAGCCTTCATGCAAGTGTCTCAGATAGGATTTTGAAATCAACATTTAAAAGTGAGATTGGCGTGTAAGAAGCACAATCCTCCAGGGTCTTCCTTTCTTCAGCATCAGAGAGGTATGAGCCTCTCTTAAGGATGGAGGGAGGCGTTCGTGACTATATGAGTGACGGAACATGTCAAACATCAGCCTTGACAATAGGTTTTAAATTATTTATAAAATTTACTAGGAAATCTGTCAGGAATATATGCCTTTACTTTCTGCAGCTGCTTCACACCTGCTGCACTGACAATGGTGCATTAAGACACACAACTTATTCAGGGGTTACTCCTGGAGACCCAGGTTCTTGAAAAATGACTCCATCTTAATCCATCTATTCTCATTATGGCAAGTCTGAAATACCTCAAACAGGAGACATTATTTTTTTTTAATTGAAGGTAATTGTCCCAGTACCTTCCCTAATTGAGGTACTGGCTTGAGAGAGGCGGTCGTTTTCCTGGCTAAATATTTGCCTGGCTTATCACCATGTTCAAACCGCCTTTGTTTTGCAAAAGTAAGTTCCTTCTTGGCTGTCTGTGTGAGCGTGGAATTAACTGTAGACCAAAGCATTGTGATCCTCTGCAGCTTAGCACACGAGGGTCTATCACAGTATGCCCTCTCGGTTGCCCTCAGCTGTGCCTCAAACCAACGTTCCTGCTCCCCCTTCTGCCGCATCCTCAGGAATAGTTATTTCCTTGGCATAAACCTTAGCAATTTCCCATAGAATGGATGGGTTACTGGTTGAATCTGAATTAACGGCTAAGAAAGATCTGAATTAATTACAGAAATATTCAATGAACTAACTAGCCTTCAGAATAACGGGATACATTCGCTGGTGTCTCGAATCTGTTATATTGCCCTTAACCTTAATCAATAAGTATGGTCAGAAATGGTAATATTCCCAATTGTGCAGCATGCCACCTAATCTAAGATTGTTGCAGGGATGGGGAAGATATAAACCCTCGTGTGGCAGTTCAGTGGGATTAAAAAGAAAATAAAAGCCCGACTTGTGAGGTAGATGTGCCTCCAGACATTCACCAGCTCTAGGTCTGCACACAAATCTTCGAATTACTAACATTGTAACGAGGATTTTGAGGGACCTTTGGACATTCTGCCCACCGTGGAGTCCATAAGACAGTTGAAATCTCCTTCTACGATAATGTGCCATGTTGCAAATAACTGCATTTGAAAATGCATCTACCAGGATTTTTAGAGTGTGCGCCCGGGGTGGGGGGTGGGTCGCAAATACCATTTAAAATATTGGATTACTTACCATAGTTCAAGGCGTGGGGTATTATGATCCTCCCGTGAGTGTCAAATACAATCTAGTAATTTTAATGGAAGATTCTTCTTATCCAGTATGGCTTCTCCCCTACTCCTAGTATTAAAAGACACAAAAAAAGACACATTCAAACCCGCCCTGTTGTAACGTCAAATGTTCCTTGTCATCAAGCTGCATTTCCTGCAATAGAAAACATCCACCCTCACTTTTTTAAGACTAGAAAGTAAATCTTTCCTCTTGAGTGGCAGTGGCTCCCCTTAATGTTCCAGGTACACCATTTTAAGCATATCATTATCCACAACAACTGTAGCAACATTTGAACTCGAGAGAGAATAACTCGAATTACTGATTAATAAACAAAGTCTCATCGAGCTTAAAAACTACACAATCTAAAACTATTACAACTGACAAGCTCTCAACATTAAACATATAAAAAACCAAAAAACTGAACAAAATCGATCGGGGAATTTAAAATATCCACAAAGTTTTCGCTTTCTCTGCACAGTCAGACGAGTTCATGGATCCATGAAATGCGATCCGGAGAAACGTTGGGTACCAGAGGGAATACTGATCCCGAGTTCCCTTACTCTTCTCTTGATAGGTGTTAGTTTTGGAAGTAGGTGAGCACTTTTGTGATCGCGATCACAATTTCTGCTATATTTTCTTTAGTGATAGCAAGGGATAGATGTATAAAATTGGGCAAGAGTTACAGCTAGGGAAAAGCAATTGCGATGCGATTAGGCATGATTTAGGAAGCATAGAAGCGAGATGGAAACTGAAGGGGATAGGCACATTAGAAATGTGAAGCTTATTCAAGGAAAAGCTACTGTGTGTCCTAGATAAGTATGTACCTGTCAGGCAGGGAGGAAGGTGTAGAGTGTGAAGCTGTGGTTTGTGAAGCAAATGGAATCTCTGGTCAAGAGGAAGAAGAAGGCTTATGTTAGAGATGTGAAGGCTCAGTTAGAGCACTTGAGAGTTACAAGGTAGCCAGGAAAGACCTAAAGGGAGAGCCAGGAGGAGACATGAGAAGTTGTTGGCGGATAGGATCAGGGTAAACCCTAAGGCTTTCTGTAGGTATTTAAGAAATAAAAGAATGACGTGAGTAAGAATAGGGCCTATCAAGGAGAGGAGTGGAAAGTGGTGTGTTGAGTCAGAGGAGATAGGGGAAGCACTAAATGAATATTTTTTCTACAATATTCACTCAAGAAAATAACGATCTTGTCGAGGAGAATACTGAGATACAGGCTACCAGACCAGGTGTGATTGAGGTTCACAAGGAGGAGATATTAGAAATACTGCAGAGTGTGAAAGTGGATAAGTCCCCTGGGCCGGATGAGATTTATCCTAGGATCCTCTGGGAAGCCAGGGAGGAGATTGCCGAGCCTTTAGCAATGATCTTTAAATCGTCATTGTCCACAGGAATAGTGCCACAAGACTGGAGAATGGGAAATGTGGTTCCCTTCTTCAAGAAGAGGAGTAGAGACAATCCTCATACTTATAGATCAGTGAGCCTTACTTCAGTTGTTGGTAAAGTGTTGGGAAAGGTTGTAAGGAATAGGATTTATAATAATCTAGAAAAGAATAAATTGATTAGGGATAGTCAGCACGGTTTTGTGAAGGGGAGGTCGTGCCTCACAAGCTTTATTGCGTTCTTTGAGAAGGTGACCAAACAGGTAGATTAGAATAAACCGGATTATGTGGTGTATATGGATTTCAGCACGACGTTCGATAAGGTTCCCCATAGTAGGCTATTGTGCAAAATGTAGAGTAATGGGATTGTGGGAGATATAGCAGTTTGGATCCGTAATTAGCTTGCTGAAAGAAGTCAGTGGGTCATGGTTGATGGGAAATGTTCATCCTGGAGTCCAGTTAGTAGTGGTTTACCACAAGGGTCGGTGTTGGGTCCACTGCTGTTCATCATTTTTATAAACGACCTGGATGAGGGCGTAGAACTTGGGTTAGTAAATTTGCAAACACTAAGGTCGGAGGAGTTGTGGATAGTGAGAAAAAATGTTGGAGGTTACAGAGAGAGACATAGATAAGCTGCAGAGCTGGGCTGTGAGGTGGCAAATGGAGTTTAATGCGGACAAGTGTGTGGTGATTAACCTTGGTCGGAGTAACAGGAATGCAAAGTACTGGGCGAATGGTAAGATTTTTGGTAGTGTCGATGAGCAGAGAGATTTCGGTGTCCAGGTACACAGATCCTTGAAAGTTGCCAACGAGGTTGACAGGGTTGTTAAGAAGGCATACAGTATTTTAGCTTTTATTAATAGAGGGATCAAGTTCCGGAACCATGAAGTTATGCTACAGCTGTACAAAAATCTACTGCGGCCGCAAAGGAGTATTGGATACATTTCTGGTCACCACATTATAAGAAGGATGTGGAAGCTTTGGAAAGGATGCAGAGGAGATTTACAAGGATATTGCCAGGTTTGGAAGGAAGGTCTTACGAGAAAAGGCTGAGGGACTTGAGGCTGTTTTCGTTAGAGAGCAGAAGGTTGAGAGGTGACTTAATAACGACATATAAGATAAACAGAGGTTGAGATAGGGTAAGCCTTTGTCCAAGAATGATGACGGTGATCATGAGGGGGCATAACTTTAAATTGAGGGGTGATAGATATAGGACAGATGTCAGAGGTAGTGTTTTTACTCAGAGAGGAGTAAGGGTATGGAACGTTTTGCCTGCAAAGATAGTAGATTCGCTATCTTTAAGTGCATTTAAATCGTCATTGGACAGGCATATGGACGTACATGGAATGGTGTAGGTTAGATGGGCTCAGATTGGTATGACAGGTCGGCGCAACATCGAAGGCCGAAGGGCCTGTGCTGCGCTGTAATGTTCTATGTTCTATATCATCAAATGATTTGTTTTCAGAATCACCGCCACTGAAAATCCCAAAAGGACATAATCCTGGAGCCCGTGAATTAAAGCCATTGGATCTTTCCCCTGGGTTCTGGAAGCTTCCATTAGTCTTTGTTTATCCCCATACCTATGTAACCACACGGGGACAGGGTGAGAACGCTGGTCTGAGCCTGACCTGTGCACCGTAACCCGATGAACTGTCTCAGTCTTCATCCGTGTCTCTTCAGTTTCAAAGTGAAGGAATCACTGCAGCCAGTTCTCGAAAAATACTGACTGGCTGACCACCTGCTGTCTGGGCCAGCAGACCGACGATGTGAACATTCTTCATCCTGCCCCTGTTCTCAATGTCGTCATCATGTTCAGTAAAGATACGGACCTGTTTTTCAACGATGAGTATCCTCTCTTGTGAGGAATTGATCGCAGACTCTCTCATGCAGTTTGGCGCTTGACATTGTCCATTTTGTTTCCAAAGCTGTCAAGTTGCTTCTCAAGTTTTTGGAGCGCATCTGAGAGTGGTCGTGGTTCTAGCCGCGGCTGAACTTTTCTTTAATCATGCCTTCAATCATTTTACGTAACTTGATGAACTCAGTGACCAAGACCTGGGTGAGTAACTGGGTCCAGGGAACGAGCAGAGTGGGTTGCAGATATCGCCTCAGGTATGCTCGATGCTTCTGATGGGTGCACCGTGTGTTACGACTTACTCATCCTTTTCCAAATTCTGTCATTTCCACTTGATAAAACGGGATTAGTAAAGATTCTATCACCCTTTTAGGGTTGAATTTTAAGTAAATTGCTGGAATAGAGTAGGTTCGGGAACCACTTTGTCCGTGCTGTGATGCAGAGCCCAACAAAGACCTTCTGGATTGCCGCCATCTTGGATTTCCCCTTTGACATTTTATCGATATTATCATTTCGGTTTGCATTAAATTCCTGGATGTTCTGGAGCAGTGTGATTTTGCACCACTGTCTACATTTTCCCCTACACTGACGAATTGCTGCCCATTCCTCGATAATCCTTGACTCTGTTGTTGCTTATGAACCTTCTGTCTGTGCCTCAAAAATATTCAATATCTCTGCCTCCAAAGCTCTGCTGGGAAGTGAGTTCCAAATACTCTCACCATAGAGAAAACAAAAATCAACCTCAAGTGAGTGTGAGATTATTTTTGTCTCCTTACCTGAGAAAGGATATAATTAATTTGGAAGCAGTTTGGAGATGCTTCACTTCATGTATTCCAGGGAAGAGGGTCTTATATTATGAAGGCTTTAACAGGTTACTCTTGGAATGAGAGGTGATGTTATTGAAACATACAAAGCCGAGAGGAGAGTGGATCAGATAGATACCCACTGGATGTTTGTAAAATCCAAACTTTTTGTCATTTTTTTATAGAATCACTACAGTGTGGAAGCAAGACATTCCGTCTATCATGTCCACACTGATCCTCGGAACTGTATCCCCCCTGGACTGCCCCCCCCCCCCGTACTCTATCCATGTAACCCTGCATTTCCCATCACTAACCTATCTAACGTACACGTCCCTGTGCACTATGGGCAATTTAGCATGGATAATCCACTCTAAGCTGCATATCTTTCGACTGTGGGAGGAAACTGAAACACTTGGAGGAAACCCACGCAGACATGGGGAGAATGTTCAAAATCCAGGTTGTCCGAGGTTGGAATTGAACGCAGCGCCATAGCGATGGGAGGTAACAGTGCTAACCACAGATCCACCACGTGGTGCATCTGTTAGTTCTATTAGTTACGTGTGGCTGACTAAAGAAATCTCCCTGTCTTGTTCCTATCACTGAACCTCCCCCAGTCTGAGAACTTTATCATCAGCCAAATCACCAACCTGGTTACATTTAAAATTTGTTGTGAGCAGTGGAGGAGTGGGACGAGAAAAGAAAACAGTGACACCCTCCATCCTCATTCAGAGCATGAATTAGGAGAAATTCATAAAGTGATATTTCATTCCAGTGGGAATTCTCGTTCCCAGATGTTTGGGATGGCCAGATATTTATATTATACCGAGGCTTGCTTTGTCTGTTTATCTACAGACAGGTGACTCAGGGATAATGGTGCATGGAGAGCAAAGTGCAACTGGGACCACAATGAGATGTGCCACGACCTTACGGACTGGTGGAGTAGTGTCAAAGGGCTGAATGGCCCCCTCGTGTCCCTCAGCCCTGTGTTCTGATGTTCCATTCAGCCCTTCGGGCCTGCTACACAGAGGCAGATCGAGGCCACTCCCATAGTTAGGTGCAGTTGTGGAAATGTACTTGGAAAATGTAGGCTGGGCCAGAAAGTGCCCCCACCACTCCCCAATCCCTGTTTTCAGGCTTCCCCTCTCTGTAACGTCTGCTCCAAATGTGGGACATATTGCAGCCCCAGACATGCTGGGAATACAGCCCCATACTCCACCCAGGGTGAAAACAACAAATCCTCTGCTCTTCCTGAATGCAACATTTTACAACACGATTTCCAGGAAAATAACCCATTACTTTCCAAAAGCACAGCACGTGAAATTAATAAATAGGAACAGGAGTAGGTCAATCGGCCTCTCAAGCTAGCCCTGTCATTTAATAAAATCATGGCTGATCTAATCCAGGGCTCAGCTCCACTTTCTTGCCGACGCCTTGTATCCCTCCATACCTCTCTGGGTCAGGGAATTCCAGCCATTCACTACCTTCGGAGAGAAGACATCGGTTTGCATCTCAGATTGAAATCAATACTCCTGATTCGGTATCTATATCCTCGAGTGCGACAGTCTGCCCAGGAATGGAAACAACTTCTCAACATCTACCTTCTCAAGCCCTTTCTGTGTCTTGTATGTTTCAGCAGTATCACTTCTCATTCATTTATACCCCAATGGATGATCGTCTCACCATTTTAGAAATTCTCAATAACGAAACCCTTTCATCCCAGGAAGCTGCCTAATGTACCAACCTAGTTACTTGCTGTATCAACATGTTGAATTTTTGTTTCATACACAGGAATACTCCAATCCCTTTGTTCTGCTCCTTTTCTGGAAGTCCTGTCCATTAAATAACAACCTGCCTTTTGATTCTCAGTGTCATCCACAAACTCGGATGTATATTGCACTCAGTTCCCTCCTTTAGGCTGTCAGTATAGAGTGTAAATAACTGATGCCATCGGACTGATATTTGTGGTCCTCCAGCAGATTCCTTTATCATAAAGATCCATTAATCCTGACTCTTCGATTTCTGTGTTAACCAGTTATCATCCCATGTTAATACAGGATCCGACGTCCTAGGACTTCCGTTTTGTGTAAGAACTTTTATTTTGTAATACCTTGTGGAAAAGCTCTGGAAAGCCTCGTGTCTACCAGATTCCCTTGATCAAGTCCACTTGTTACATTTTCAGGCATCTCCAGAAATACTTTACATGATTTTACAGGGCAAAATATAATTTCCCGTTCACAAATTCACACTGACTTTGTGTGAAGCTTTTCTAAATGTCCATGCTGGGCAAGTTTTCCAAACTATACTAGTCCCATCTGCTTTCATTTGGCCCATATGCCTCCAAGTTTTTTCCCAGTCATATGTTTGTCCAAATGAGTTTTAAATGTTGCAGCTTATACACATCTACCATTCTTCCTCTGGCAACCCATTCCATACACACACCACACTCTGTGTAGAAACGTTGTCCCTTCGTCCCTTTTAAATCTTCCCTCTTACACCTTAAACCCATTCCTTCTATGCCTGAACTCCCCCAGCCCGTGGAAAAGATCTTGGCTATTCACCCTATCCATTCCTCTCATGATTTTATAAATTTCTACAATGTCAGCCCGCAACCTTCTACACTCTATCTGATACTAACTTCAAGAACAAGCATTTAAAGATAAGCACTTCAAATTTGGAACTATCTTCAACATGACAGATAACTAATACTCAGCCCAAACTTCATACTGTGATTTGTTTTTCTCCATGTTACAATACTAAGGCGGCATGAAACGCTTACTAGTGCCAGTAAGAAGTCAAGCATCTGAATTTCTTTGTCTGAAGGGTGTGATGATCACTATAGTGAAAATGTATCTGTGGCCAGACCTATATAATACCTCATAGTCAACATTCTCCCTCCTGGCCTCCCTATGACCTTGTGTGGTTTTGTCTTCTTTATCTTGCAATCAATAGAGAGAACACCTTCCCCCCTTTCACAACTTAATTTAAACCCGTTTTGCAGAATCTTCTCATTCACACTGCTAAAAGCTCGTTTATCTTTTGTTACACTCTCTTTTCCCTGCAACCCATCCCCCTCTTCTGGCAAGGGATTAAAAGACCATTTTGCAATTGTATTCAGTTTTGAAGAAGTGTCACACTGGACTGGAAGCGCTAACTGTTTCTCTGTCTCTGCAGATGCTGACAGACCTGCTGAGTTTCTCCAGAAATGAATAAGCACAGAACAAATTTTCACTTAAACAAATGACTATGGATACTGGAAATACGAGTATAAAAATGTGGAGATACTGGGAGCTTTATAGAAGGTTCACTGGACCTGAAAGTTTAACTCTGCATTCACTCCAGAAAATGCTGCAACATCTTTAGAAATTTCTTCAGCAATTTCTGTTTTTGAACAATTTCCAATGATGTATGTCAAAGATGCCCAAACATCTTGTCCACCATGGAGCGCCGTACACTGGGAACTGAACGCATGGTGCAGAAGTTCGTTGATTCTGAAATTGCATAAGTTTGGCATCACTGACACTACAGAGCTCTGAATCATGGTCATGGAGAAAAACAGAGGGAAACACGTTCACTTCGAACACAGAACATGGCACTTTGGAAAGGAGAAGATTCGGATTAGTGCCTTAAATGGATTGAGTTTATGCAACAATTTGGAGTCGTGGCACCAAGGAAAGACTTCCAGCAGAAGGAGAATATGAAAATGGAAGTATTTCCACATCAGAAACCAAAGTAGGTCACTGAATACAGGGCTGATGGGTGAATTGGTCTCCGTGTGAAATGGGGAACAGTCAGTAGAATTGAATTGTAAATATTGAGGCTTAAACTGGGTTATCATCTGATGCTGTAGATCACAGCAGCAGGAGAAGCAGAATTGTTTTCAATGACAATCTGTACCTTTTTCCTCAGGATAATCCATCAGTCCACCATCACCATCCATGGTTCAGTGATGAGTGTGAACATGCCAGGGTCGGAATCACATGGACCTACTCCTGATGACATCCCATTAATGCGAACAGACTTGACTGGTTACACGATGAACAGCAGGACTAACATCTGATACAGAGGGAGAAATGATTCCAAGATTAACAAATCAGATTTAACCTCTGTCGGCCTGTCAAATCCATACATAAAAGTCGATGGACCATTAAATAACTTACTGGAAGGGAGGACTCCACAAATATCCGCATCCTAAATAATGGAACAGCCCTGTACGTCAGTGTAAAAGATGCAGTATCTGCACCATCCTCAGCCAGAAGCGTTGAGTCGATTATCCACCTCACCCTCGCCATGATGCCCACAGAATCACAGAGGGCAGTCACAAACCAATTCGATTCACTGCACGTGAGATGAAAAAACAGCTGAACACAATAGATACGACATAGTCAATGGGCCCTGACCCTATTCCTACAATAGGACTGAAGACTTGTGCTGCACAACAAGTCCTGTCCCTGGAGAAGCTCTGTCATTCCAGCTCCAACTCTGACATCTCCCTGGCAATGTGGAAAATTCCTCAACTATGTCCAATCCGCTAAGAGGAGGATAACTGCAATCTGACTATTTACTAGTCCTTCAGTCCCATCACGACAGTTAATTTGATGGGAGTTCTTTTTGACAGAGCTGTCAAGCAGCACAGAAATAATCTGCTCAGTGTGGTTTCCGACAGGTCCCCATGTGGAGATGGTGCTGTTGTGGAAATGTCACTGGATTACTAATCCAGACCAGGCTAATGCTCTGGCAGCTGGTGGAAATTAAAAACAATTAATAAAATGTCAAGATCTAAAATGTGGTGTCAGTAATAGTGATCTTGTGTGCAATATCAATTGTAAATATCGATCTCCTTCCCCAATGTACTTTCAGGAAGTGAATCTCCCATGCTTTCCTGGTCTGGCCTAAAAGTGACTCCAGACACACAGACAGGTGATACACTCTTCAATGGTCTCTCAATCGGCCAAGCAAGACACTTAATTATATCAAACTGCTCTAAGGTCTTAAAGGATGAACCTATAACGAACACCAGGCCCCAGCCTCGTTATTAGAAAAGGGAATGGGAAACACAATCCCATCTAGCCTGCAGAGATCTCCTTCCTAACAGCTGAGAGCTTGTGACAATATTTGCAGAGCTTTCCCACAGACTGCACAGAAACATTGTGACAGGAGTAGGTCATGCAACATATTGAGCTTTCCCTGTGCTCGTTAATGGCCGAACATCTCCTCAGTGCCGTTTTCCCCATAAAATATTCATTTCCCTTAGTATGTTTAAACATTGTGAAATATAAAAATAGAACTTCTGTAGTGCCTTCGGACCAGCAGTTTTACTCCTCCATTCAATATACAGGCAGTTCTCCGATAACGCGTGTTGATTAAATACAATTTGGCTGCAATGTGATTCGTGTATCGTTTTCTGTAAAGTGAATTCGCATTCACTGTGACGCGATTCCTTGCCGGGAAGCAGATGAACAGCAAAACTCTGCCTCAGCATCTTCTCTCAGCAAAATGTACAAACAATGTGTTCAACTAAAACAGGAATGCAATGTGCTCATGAAGACTTGAAACTGAGCCTGAAACTGGAAATTGTAGACCACATTTCGAAAGAACTTTATTCCAAACTGTGGAGAGAATCTTGAGGACACCTGGAATTCCCCATCGGCATCACGTGGTCAGTCAAACCCCACGTGCTTTCTGGTGAAAGGTCCAGTGCTCAGTGAGTGACCGTAATGAGAAAGTGTTACATTTCAGCACTGTTCCATTACAGCATGTGATTTAAAGATTTATTTAGACTGTGCTAGTGTGTGCGTTAGACCAAATTTAATTTTTGTTTTTTACTTAAAGTTTTCGGGCTTCGCCTCTTACCCTCTTTTTACCATAGACCCATTTTTAATATTGCACGATTTTCGACAACACGGTGTTGCACAGAAACACAGCTACCACGTTATTGGAGAACAACCTGGACTGATAGCTGATCTTCTATCTTCACACTGTACTCCTGCTCTGTCCCTATCCCTTTAGTTTCCAGAAATCCTTATTTATATTCAGCGCCATGACTTCCACAGCCTGATCTGGGAGAGAGTACCCCTGGTTCGCCAGTCTCAGAGTGCAGACATTTATTCTCATCTCAATGCAAAGTGGCCTGTCTGTACCTGATACTGTGGCCCCTTGCTTTAGACATCCGAGCCAGGAGAATTACCATCCCTGCTTCCAATCTGTCTCGCCCAATCAGAGTGTTATATACTTCACTGAGATCTCCACTCATTTTCCTAAACCGCATGGAACACAAGTCCAGTCCCCGCGAACTCAGATCCCACAACAAGTCTGTCATCCCAGAGATCAGTCTGGTCATCCTTTACTGCTCTCCCTCAATGTCAGGTTTGTCCTCTATTAGGAACAGAAACCAAAACTACACACAATGCTGCAGAATGTTCGAGATGGTGTCTCACTAAGGCTCTGTACAGCTGCAGTAAGATACTCTTACTCCTGTACTCAAATCCCACAACAATATTGTTTTCAGTGACTGGTGTACAGTGAGATCCAGATTCCTTTCAATGTTACAGCTCCCCACTTGCAGGGTCTATATACACTGGCTAGCGTGCCAATGCCATTCCCAGTATTGACTCCTGGATTCAGAACTCACTGCCTTACATGGACTCAGAGGGCTGCACAGAAATAAACAAAAATGCAGCTTAAGGTGCTTTATACAGCAACATTTTTCAACCACTCCCTTTACAACTGATAGGCTGCCATTCTATTGTTGCCATCAAAGTACACAACATCATATCTCTCCCATTGCTCTCCATCTGTCAGGTATTTGTTCAGTCATTTCACTTGTCGCAGTCACCTTGGAACTTTTTTACATCCTTCTCACCCACTCACAAGCTGACATTGTTTCGTGCTGTCAGCAAACTTGGGAATATTGCATTTGAGACACTCAACCAAATATATGATGAGTATTGGCAATAGCTGGCGCCCAAGCCACGATCCTTGCTATATCCTCCTAGCCTACCATTTAAATAAAACCATTGTTTTATTCCTACTCACTGTTTCCTGCCCTTCGAAAACTACCATGTATTCGCCCCATTCCCACAGGATTCGAATTTGAACAATCGACTTGGGGCTTTATCAAAACTCTTTCTGAAATTCCACTCGTACTGCATTGATAGCTTCTACATAATTTTGCTAAAAGCCACTTTCTCAAATATGATTCCCATTTCATAAATCTCTCTTGACTTTGTCAATACCCATTATTTTCAGTCCGATACTTTCTCCAAACTGTTTAGTTGATAATTTCATTCTATTCCCTTTTTGACTAAAGTTCCCTCGTATTGCTAGGAAGTTTTATTTCTTGTTTTGTTTTCCTCTGTGAAGGCATAACTGAAGCATTTGATCCATTGTTCTGCTATTTCACGGTCCTCAATTATCTGGTATCAAACTGTAGGAAAGCTGCACATTTTTTTCTCTTAATTTTGCCATTGACATATTTTCAGAAAATATTACAATTTTTGTCTGATAAACTTTGTTAAGATATTCTTCAGAAACCTATCAATTCCTATTTTAAGGTACTCTGTGATTGGCCTTCCACAGCCTTTCTTGTAGGACCTCATCCCAGCGGCACATTAATCTAGGGAGACTTAATTCAGGTACATAGAGTATTAGGGATACTACATTAGACTGAGGAATGGACTCTGTAACTCCAAATAATGATGATCTTGTTCATGTTGATCGTGTTTGTTTGAATGTCCTGCGTATTGTAACCTGCACGCCTTGCTCTGTCCAAGTTTATTTTTCACCCTACGATCTGTGTGTCCATGCTTACTGTCATCTATCTGTACTGCTCGCAAATAAAGCTTTCACTGGACTTAGGCACATGTGACAATAAATCTAATATATTAATTATTTCTCACCCTAACAGTGTCTCTTTTAGAAATATGCGATCTTTGCTAACCCTCAAGTTTCAACATAATCATCCCTATTTGTCTCCTACCATGACAGATTAAATACCCAGTTCCATCACCATCTCCTCATGGTGTCATCATCTCATGGATTAGACTGCTGATACTTGTTGGAGCTGTGTCTGTGTTAATGAGATCGTGCCTTACAAAGGAGATCATACCTCTTCACAGTGCCCCAAATACTCTCTCCTCAAGGCCCTACAAATACAGGAAGACGGCTTTACTTATGCACTTGAATCATATTACAATGAAGGACGGCATACTGTACAAGGTGTTCAATACTTAACGCCCTTGGAGGTGCGATTTTTGGTGACTCATGATCAAGGACATTCAGGTCCTTTTTAAAAACAACACTTCTCAACCTTGTACCATTTAATCAACACAAAATGAAATGCATGCTGTTTATTTCTTACATCCAAATAATTTCTATGCCTTGCAAACTGTTGTGGTTCAAACACTGAAACTTGTGATATCCCATGAGTAACTGCCTTCAGTCCATAAAAGTGCAAGAAACTCTGTATTGTTTCCATTGACCAATTCTCAATCCATGTGGTATATCCAGATCACCCCGTCTGCAACTTATCAATATACTCTAACTGCCTTTGTTCACTTGTTAGCAACAATGTAAAAATTATTCTGCAAATTCAAATACACCACTCCCACTGGTTCTCTTTTGTGGATGCATCAACTAACACAAACTCCACAGGTTTCTCAAAGGTAATTTCCAGTTTCTAAATCTAAGCTGACTCTGCCAAGTCACACCATGCTTTCCCAAATATCTAATTATAAAATTTCTCATAAAACGTTCTAATATTTTCCTCAGTCCTGACATCAAGGTACCTACTTTTTTTTTCGTTTCCCTTCCATTCCGGTTTTAAATATTTAGGAATAGAATAACTGCTTTCCAGTCTGCAGGAACGAGAATTTCCAGAGTCTAAAGAATTTTGAAGGGTAATCAATACTTATTTCTTGTCATGACAACGTTTAAAAGACATTTGGATCAGTACATAGGAAAGGTTTGGACAGATATTGGCCAAGCGCGGGCAGGTGGTACTAAGTTAGTTTGGAATTGGAATAGTCAGCATGGACTGATTGGACCAAAGGGTCTGTTTCTGTTCTGTATGACTCTACATCACTTTCACTAGCTGTATTGCCACTTCCCTGAAAACTTTGGGATGGAGCTCATTTGGTGCAGTAACTTGCCAAACTTCAATTCAATTAGTTTTTGAGTAAGTCCACTTTATTAATTCTAATCATGCACATGTTCTTATTTTCACCAGTCAGTCTGTCCCATAATATTTCTAGTTGATTTTTGGTACCTTCCATTGTGGACACAGGGCGAAGTTATTACCCTCAGCAGGAGGCAGAGATGTATTCCGTCACTGTGTGAATACATCGGAGCACTGCAACTGGGAGATGATGAACGTGACACCCACTTCCCCTCAGAAAATTCAAGAATCAAGACAATTCAATGAAACTGTCACTTCCTGGTCAATGACAGCATAGTCCTCATCCTTGTATGAGTTTACAGGTTATGCTGAAACTCATTTTAGAATCAAACTGACTTCACACTTTACACCTGGCATAGGTCCAGGTCGAGGTGAGAAAAGGTTTGTGATCAAAATATGTGTAACGAGAAGAGTTGTCAGAAGAGAATTGTAACTGGAAAGGTGTGGATGATGGGTTATTAAGAAATAGTGTTGAGGCAGAAGTGAAGACTGTGGAAATTGTGAAGTTGGGAGTGGACAAGTTTTGTTGTAGACGGAATATTGAGATATAAATCAGTTCATGATAAAATGGGGTAATCGTGGTTATGATCACTTTCGTTTCTCCTCAGATGTTTGTAAGCGAGGGATATGAAATTCATGGCATAGAAATGGAGATTATGAAGCGAAGACAATAGTTTGGATCTTTGCCAAATATACACTACAGTGAAAACGAGAACATTCATAATGGGTTAGAGAATTAGTAAATGGGCAGAGATAGACTCACCAGGAACACCAACAATAGCGAGGATGGGGTAGTAACCTGCCTGAATAGCCATCATTACACAGCGTCAATCGAGATGTTGTTACTACATTGAAGTTTTCTGCACCACAACAACTTCCAATATAAAACTGCTTCAGGGCACAACTGGCCTGAACATACACAAGAAATAAGGATTTCCCTGGATTTTACTCTCACAGCTCTTACCAGTTAATTGTTTATCGTTTACATAATGCAATTCTATAATCTGTTTATAAAGATGAAAACATCTTATTGCACAATTTGTATGCCTTTTCTTTTCGAGATTTTTTGTAGCCTTAGCGCAAAAATAAGTGTTCTGTTGAAAATTGACCAGTTTATTGGGATTCAAGGGTCAGACATAGTATGTATTTTTCATGGGCTAAGAAACAGAAAGGAATAGAAGACAGTGGCTGTGGAGACTGATGAGGAGTAAAGTGACATCCCCACCAGTCCCCAATGTCTTCTTGATGGACAGAATAAAAAAAATTGCAGCGAAAGGAACAGAATATATTCAGAAGAAGGAATGGCAAGTGACAATGTAAACAAAACAGAATCATTTCAAATGGAATGGCTAAACTATGATTGGTGTGTGTGTGTGTGCGCGCGCGTGCGCAGATAGATACGATTGTTCATATGTCTGCAATATATTCAGAATGAACAAGAGAGATATACTTAACAAACATGATGCATGTGATGTACAAAATTTATAAAATATACGTATCTTATTTAATCTTCAGCTGAGATGTTATGTTCCCCTTCTCTCAATGTACCGTCTGGCTCCTGCCCCTTTCTGGCATTCCCTGATCTAATCTTTCATTCTTATCGGGATGGATGTTGTACATTCCTGCTTCTGGTGTTCCAACTTGTTTCAGTTAATCCATTTTCTACCAGGAAACATATACTGGGTTCTGTCAACAGGTGGTGCTTGTCATATTAATGGAGATAAAGGTTCTGGCATCAAATTCAGGATTTCAACTTATTAGTCTGTTGCACATACACTGTACAAAGGACCACAGCACACAGGAATTGTCAAACCAAATACGGAAGCACATCTATTTCTATCAATCATGTGGACTTCCCTATTTTTACATCTCCACGTCTATATCTCTCTCTCTCTCTCTCTCTCTCTCTCTGTCTTTCCATCTAGTTAATGAATCCTCCAAGTGTTCTTCGTGTCCCATGTCTCAAACCTCCCTCCTTCAGTTTACATCTATTGCTCACTTTTGGATCAGATGGCTTATAATTGAGTAATGTAACTAAAAAGACAGGAGGGAGGCATTGGCTAGAGTTAATTGGAAGGGGAGCTGAGCACGGCAATACGGTGAAACAGCAATGACAGGAGCTTCTGGAGATAATTCAGCAGCACATCAGAAATTCATCCCAAGTAAGAAGAAAGATATTCAGTGGAAGACAAGGCAGCCATGCGTGACAACGAACTCTGGGCCAGCATAAAAGTAAAAGAAAATGCGCGCAATGTGGTGAAGATTATTGAGAATCTAAACGATTAGAAAGCCTATAAATTCCAGCACGGATATCTAATAACATCAAATGGGAGGAGAGGGTGAAATATGATATTACGCTTGTTAATCGTGTAAAAGAACATTGAAAGAGAGTTTTAGATATATAACAAGGAAGACAGGGAGTAAAGAACAAACAAAGGAATGTTGGAAAATGAAGCTTAAATAGTTATGGGAAGCAACGGAATGGCAGAGGAATTGAATACATTGCAACAGTCTTTACAGTGGAAGACAACAGCAAAATGTCAGAACTTCGAGACAGTCAGCGGGTAGAGGTGAGTATAGTGACCACCAGTAAGGAGAACGAGCTGGGGAAGGTGAAGTTGAATGAATCAGCGAGACCAGTTGCAGAACACCCCATAGTTCTAAAGGAATGCCGAAGGTGACTATGGAGGCACTGCTGGAGATTTCTCAGGTAATTTTGGAGTGAGGGAGGATTGGTAAATGTAACCACCCTGTTTAAGGAGAGAGGGACACAGAAGACGGAAATTACAAATGGCCAGGCAAGTTGAAACTGTTGTATAGAAAGACTTAATGGATCCTTACATTTCTGAATAGATGCGTGGAGTATAAGAACAAGAAAGTTCTGAAGTATATTGGACGTGGTGTGATTCAGCTACAGCACAACAAGAGTTACATTTACAATGCTATTGCGAACAGAAGACTTGAAAGTACGGTTAAAACAAAGGAAATCATTTCGAAGCAGACAGGAGCACTAGTGACAAAGAGACTGTTTCCTTGACCCTGTAGTGAGAATGTTGAGGTAAGCTTGTCAGTAAACAGACTAAAAAAATGTATAAAATGCACAATAAAATCTGTTGCTGCGGATATAGCAATGCATATGAAGCTGAATAAGCACAGCAGGTCAGACATATCCTAGGAACAGGAATGTCAACATTTCAGGCTGAAAGACTTCATCAGGATTGGGCCAGGGGAAGGGGAGCCGGGAAGTAAATACTGGGAGGGGCGTGGGGCTGAGCGAAGGATAGGTGGGATGACGATGGGGATGCAAGTAGTGGGAAGGGTGCAGCGGATATGCGAATAGGAAGATGGACAACTTAGGTCAGGTCAGGGAAGGGGAACATAGAATAAGGCTGTGGGTGGAGAGATTTCGAACCCAGTGAAGTCAATATTGAGACCAGTGAACTGTAAGCTCTCCAGCTGAAAGATCAGGTTGTGTTCCCTAGTTTCTGTTTGGCCTCACTCTGACAGTGGAGGAGGCTAAGGATGGACCTGTGGCCGGATGAGCTGGGGGGGTGGGTGGGGGAGTAATTGAAATGGATTGCAACTGGAATGTTGGGTTTCTTAAAGCGTACAGAGAGCAGATGCTCAATGAATATGTTCCCGAGTCACCCTTTGGTCTCCCTGATCGAGAGGAGACCACATCGGGAGTTGGAGACGTTCTTGGTGGGGCAGGATCAGGTGCTATATGGAGCACCAGTGCTCTGCACTCAACAACCAACCCGACTTTCCAGTTACCTTCCATTTTAATTCCCCTCCAACTCGTCTGGGGACATGCCCATCCTTAGCCTGTCCACGGTCAGAGGAGCACCACCTGAGGTTTTACCTTTGGAGGTGATATCCCTAGGGCCTCAATATTGACTGCAGCAGCGTCAAAATTCCTCCATGTCCTTTCTCCCTGACCAGACCCACCTGTACATCTTATCACTCACATATCCGCTTTACCCTTCCCACTGACCAATCACAGTAACCTCATACCTGCATGTATACACCACCATCATACCTACCCTTCATCCTTCTGTATCCAATCACTCCATTTCTGGGCTTCCCTCCCCCTCACCAGTCCTGACAAAGGTCAAAGATCAAATCATTGCCTTTTTGCTCCTCTGATTCTGTCTGGTATGCTGTGTTTATCCAGCTCCAATTTTATTAACTGTGGCCTCTCGCACCTGTAGTACTTACTGTCTCCAAGTTGTGGAACAATGTAGTCTACATCTAAGAAGAAATGCATTGAGATATTGAAAAGATCACTGACTCGTTCCTCATTTCTTAACAACCCAACACACACCTTCCAGGTGAAGCAGCATTTCACTTGTACTTTTTCAATCCAATCTCCTGTCATTTCCCTACTCACAATGCAGTCTCATTTACACAGGGGAGAACAACGAGAGACTGCATTGAGGAACACTCCCACTCTTTCTGTAGGAAGAGACCTGACCCTCTCATTGTTTCCCATTTGAATAACCTACCTTGCTCTCATGCTAATATTTCGGTCCTGGGCTGCTGCAATGTTCCAGTGAAGCACAGCCCAACCTCGAGTTACATCTCGCATTAGACTTTGGTACGTTACAGCCTGTAGAACTTAATATTCAATTCCATAATTTCACAGCCTGATGCCATTATGGCTGTTCTCAAATCTTCATACATTCCTTCTCCTGGTCTCCCAATGAATTTGCCCTGTTTGTGAATCTTTTGTCTTGCACTCAATTAAGTCTTATTCCTGATGAAGGGCTTATGCTCGAAACGTCGAATTCTCTATTCCTGAGATGCTGCCTGGCCTGCTGTGCTTTGACCAGCAACACATTTGCAGCTGTGATCTCCAGCATCTGCAGACCTCATTTTTTACTCAATTAAGGAACCCTGCTCCACTCCTCACAATCTGATATATACTCATTTTACAGTTGATTCTCTTTTACCACAAACAAAAGTCCATATGTCAGTGAGATTGAGCCTCCACACCGTCTGTTCTGTCACCCCTCCTCTACCTCTGGCAAGAGATTGAAAAGCCCTTTTTCCAATCCTTTTCAGTTCTGAAGAAGTGTCACACTGGACTTGAAACGCTAACTGTGTTTCTCTGTCACTGTAGATGCTGCAGATCTGCTTTGTTTCTCCAGAAGTGAACAAAACACATTTTCAAAAAAGCAAATAGCTGGTGATACCGGAAATCTGAAACCAGAACAAAAACAGAATCTGCGAGCCTTGAAGAATGATCACTGGAACCAATGATTAACTCTACTCTCACTCCACAAATGCTGCAAGACCTGCTTAACCTCCCCAGCAATTTCTGTTTTTCAACACATTTCAAAGATGTGTCTCAACGTTGCTCAAACCCCCTGTCCAACCTGGAGCACCATATACCGGGAAGTGAAAGACTACACAAGATGTACATATTCATTGGTTCTGAAACTACATTTGGCTGGCATCACTGACACTACAGAGCACTTACTCTTAGTCAGGCAGAGAAACAGAGGGAGACGTATTCACTCTAAACACAGAAGGTCGCACATACTGGAAGGGAAAGGATCCAGATGAATATATTAAAGTGTGTTGAGGAATGAGACGAACTGTAAGTGTGACACCATGGAGGGACACTCAGTGGAATGAGAATATAAAATTGGACGTGTACCACATCAGAAACCAGAGTAGGTCACTGAGCACATGGCTGCTGGGTGAATGAGTCTCGGTGTGAACTGGGGAACAGGCAGCAGAACTGTATTAGAGATATTGCAGCTCAAACCGTGTATTCCATGTGGTGCTGTAGACCACAGCAACAGCAGAAGCAGAATTATATAAAACTATAATCTGTAACTTTTTGCACCAGATAATCCCTCAGTCTACCATTACTATTAAGCTGATCTATGGTTCCGTGGCGAGTGTGGGTAAACATGCCAGGGTCAGAACCATGTGTACCTAAAACTGATGACAACCCGTTATAGATCCCACAATTGACTGGTTATATTCCAAACAGCAGAACTAACATTTTATGGAGAGGGCGCAATGATCCCAAGACTAACAGATCAGATCGAAACTCAGCAGTCCTGTCACACCCAGTCATAAATGGATTAATCAACTCACTGTAGAAGAGTGTCATACACATCTCATCATGCTAAATAATGGGACAGCTCTGCACATCAGGGCAATAGAACAAGGATTTGTATCTACACCATACTCAGCCAGAAGTGTTGAGTTTATGATTCAACTCACCACATCAGTGTGCCCACAGAATCACAGATGTCAGTTTTCAAAAAATTTGATTCGCTCTATGTGACACGAAGAAACATCTGAACACAGTAGATACGACATAGGCAATATACAACAAACCCTGTCCCTGGGGAAGTTGTTTCATTCCATTTCTAATTCTGACATCAATCTGGCAATGTGGAAAATTACTATGATAAGTCCCTTAAGAGGAAAATAATTACAGTATGACCAATATCATCCCCTCAACTCAATTCCGACAGTCAGATGGGTGGGAGTTCTTTTTGACAGCGCTGTGAAACAGCACAAAAATTACCTGCTCAGTGTGGTTTCCAATGGGTCCTCTTGTGGAGCTGGTGCTGTTGTGCAAAATGTCACTGGATTACTAATCCACACCAAGCAAATGCTCTGGCAGCTGGCGGAAGTCAAAAGCAATTAATAAAATGTCGAGATCCAAAATCTGGTGTAAGTAACAGTGACCATGAAGACAATGTCGATTTTAAACAGCAATTTGCTTCCCCAATGTACTTTCTGGAAGTGAATCTCCCGTGCTTTCCTGGTCTGGCCTAAAAGTCACTCCAGACACACAGTCATGTGATCAACTCTTCAAAGGTCTTTTAAATGGCCAAGCAAGATACTCAATTGTATCAAATTGCTCCAAGACCTTAAAGGATAAAACCGGACAAAACAGCCGGCACCAGCCTCTGTATCAGAAAAGGGAATGGGAAACACAATCATGTCGACCCTGCAGAGACCTTCTCCCGAACACCTGAGAGCTTGTGACAACATTTACAGTGTTTTCCCACAGACTGCACTGAAACATCAGGAAAGGAGTAGGTTATTCAACACAGTGAGCCTCCCACTTTCTCATCTTGGCTGACAATCTCCTCACTGCATTTCTCGTACAGCAGACTGAGATATATTGCAATTGATTTAAATCAAACAAATGTTTGAGATGTTTCGGAATAGCTGGGACCCAAGGACATATTCCTGAACTACTCCATGAACTTTCATCTCCGATAAAAGGATCCTTTTATTCCGGTGTTTCTGGTCCAAGCGCTCCTCTGCTGGAGCTTGTACACTCTGACCTGCTTTCTTTTTCTTCTTTTCTCCCCCACTTTTCTCTTTATAACTTACTGTCCTCAAACTAGCCCCATGGTTTGGAGCTCAAGCTGAGCCCAGTGCGGAGGAGAGTGAGTCCTTACTGACCTTTCCGGAGTAAGCACAGTACGTGGAATTGGCAGCGGCTACATCAGCAGAGGCAACGTGGATATGATAGGGGCCAGCAGCAGAGAGTGATGCCTGAGGATTAGAGACTTGTTGAAGATTGGATCCTGCACTGGTGATGATGAAGCGGATAGTGGAAGGCCATCATGGTAACATCGGTGAGGTGGGTCCAGCAGTACAAGACATGTCTCTGACATTGGCATGGTCTGGCACAGGGGGTAATGAGCCGGTGATAGAGGAGTATCTGCCCAGTGGCAAAGATGGTGCCTGAGGATAAGCATCTTCAATGTTACTGGGGTCTGGTGTAGATGGTGATGTAGCTGCCTTGGGGGGATTGGGTTGCAGGGGTGGTCCACAGTGAAGAGCTGTTTCACAACTCATCAACTCTCTTCAAGCTGTATCCTCTCTTTATTCCATTTTCTTCAATTGTCACCACTTTGTGGCAACACGTGAAAGCTTTTCACTGCATTTTGTTGTATTGATCATGTAAAATGCGCCTGGTCATAAAAATCAAAATCAAAAACTTTTACTCACTCTTTCCTGCCAGCTGATCCATTCTGAAAACATATCCGAATATTCACCACAATCCCACAAGATTTGATTTTGCACAATGGGCTTGGGACTTCAGCAAAAATCTTTCTGAAAATCTCTGTTGTAATCGTATCCTACTGAATCATCTCTCCCTCAGCCTTCTCTGCTCCAAAGTAAACAACCCGAGCTTATCCAGCCTCTTTCCATAGCTGCTATGCTCCACCCCAGGGAGCATCCCGGTGAATCACCTCTGCACCCATCCACTACAATCACATCCTTCCTGCAATAAGGTTCACAGTATTCCATCTTGGTCTACCATAGACTCGTATAGCTCTGACAATGAATATGTTGGGGAATGAAGGTTGTGTCTACGGTTCCCTCTGCCTTCTTAACTAACCCATTAACCTCAGTCAAAAAGTGTGTTGCTGGAAAAGCAAAGCAGATCAGCCAGTATCCGAGGAGCAGGAAAGTGGATGTTTCGAGAATAAGCTCTTCATCAGGAATGTGGCCATCATTCCTGATGAAAAGCCTATGTTCGAAACGTCAACTCTCCTGCTCCTTGAATGCTGCCTGACCGACTGTGCTTTTCCAGAAGTTCACTTCGTGATTCTGATCTCAAACATCTGCAGTCCTCACTTTTTCCCTAACTTGTTAACCTGTGCAATCACAGTCAGGGATCTGTGGAGAAACACCCTCTGAGCTTCCCAGTTTGCTGCCATTCATTGCATGTCCCTATTTTTGGTTCCTTCTTCCAAAGTCTATCACCTCATAGTTATCAGGGTTACTTTCCATCTGGCCATCTGACCATTCCATCTGTATCTTCCTGTAATATCTTCCTCACTGCCAACTACCGGGCCAATCTTTGTGTTAAACACAAACTTAATTATCACACTCCCCCACCCCCCTACGAATTCGCATCTAGATCATTTATGAATGCCACAAATAATAATGGACAGAGCACTGATCCCTGTGGTACACCAGCAGACACTGGTCTCCAGTTACACAAACAGCCTTCCGCCACCACCCTCTGTCTCTTGCCACTAAGACAATGTTTGATGTAACTCACTAAGTTACCCTTGATATCATGACTTTTTAAAATCTGTTTCCCATATGGGGCCTTGTCAATGGCCTTGTTGGAAAACCATATAAACACCATGCCCGAAACTATACAATAAATTTTATTTGGAATGGCTTCCCCTGATGATGTCATGCTGACTATCCCCGATCAAACCTTGCCTCTCAAAATGAAGATCAATTTTCTCCTTTCCTGTTTTCTCCAACACTTGGCCTAATACTGATCTACTTCTGACTGGTCTACAATTCCCCGGTCTATTTCCACCACCCTTCCCATAAAGTGGGACCACTTAGTTGTTCTCCAGTCATCTGGCATCGCCAACCGAGATAAGCGTTTGGTCATCCTTATGTTTCTTGTAAGTTTGTGTTCTTGTTCTTTTTGGTTTTCTGATCAGTTTATTGATCCTCCTTTGCTGGGTCCCAAATATACCTGGATCCATTGCTTACCAAAATATCTGGCAGTTTTCTGAGCTGCTACCTTTGATCTAATGCAATAGTTAACTTCTTTTGTTAACTATTGTTAAGTCAACTTACCCTTTTGCTGTTTACCCTGTGGTGGACATGTGCATATTTTAAGGTGTTTATTTAAACAACAACCATTGTCTGTCTGCCAGTAAATCTTTTTCATGTACTTCTCCAATTCACTGAAGCTAATTTGCCCCTCATACATTCATCACTTGCATGGCTCAGGTTTATAACCACAATTTAAAAAAAAACGTTTGTATTCAGACATCATGTAAAATTCAATACATTATGATTAATATGCCCAGCACCTCCCTTACAGCAATGTTTTTAATTATCTCTTCTAATCACATAACATCAATTCGAAAACTGCCTGACCTCTACCTCAGTGCTCAAAATACTGTTAAAGGAAACCATCTCAAACATGGCCATGAAATCCATTTTTCCCAGCAATAGCATTCACATAGGTTAACACAGTTTAGTTGCAGATTGCAGCTGGTGATTATTACAGTAGTACCCACAAACCTACGTATACATTTCCCTGTTTTATAACATATGCAACCTCTGTATTGCAGCTTTCACTTTGATATATAACTTCCATCAATGTTTGCTTCTCCTTGCTGTCTCTAAGCTCCACCTTACCAGGTTCTGTGGAATCTGAGCGATGTGGCCTCTGGGGAGATGAATGGTAGATTCAGGTGAGACATTTTGTGAGGCTTTTGTGGACATTGAAATAATCTCGTCACGTTGTTCGTTCTTCTCAAGTGTCATTGTGTTATTTTCACTAGATCTCCCGTTATGCTGGTGGAGAAGAGAAGGAGAATGGTCTCTCAGCAATGCTGTGTATTTCCCCCAGACAACTGAGACTGCTGTAAACTGGGTGTGAACCTTACAGCAGGCTCGTAAAGTGTTGCTGCTGCTCTCCAGTATCCTAGTGAGATCACATCTGGAGTCTGGTGTACATATTTAGTCTCCTCACTGAAGAAAAGATATTATTATATTGGAAGCAGCTCAGAGATGGTTCCCTCAACTGATTCCTTCCAGGAAGGTGTTAACTTATAAGGAAAGGCTGATAATGTTGATCCAATGCCTATTGGAGTTTATGAGAATGAAAGATGATCGTATTTTTACATAGAGCACAGGAAGGAGTCATCAACAGAAGACAATTACACAGTCAATGGAGGAATCCATTCCACTTCTCCAGCCTGTTACACCAGAACAGCAGAAGGATATTCCAGGTTTGGACCCTGTTACACCAAAACAGGATGAGGTTATTCAGCCCCTGGAGCCTGATATACAGTTACAGGAGAAGACCAAACAGCTCCTCGATCTTATAACACGGGACGAAGAGTAGGCTGTGCAGCACCAGTTTCCTGTTACACAGCAACAGGATCAGCCCATTCAGCCTTCTCAAATCTGTAACACAAGAATTGGAAGAGACTGGAAGAGGTCATTCAGCATGAGAATTAGAGAAGGGGATAAAATTATTTGAGACTTGTTGTGGAAAGGAAGAGTTCATTCGCACATGTATCTGTTATATGAGAACACAAGAAGACCAATCGCTTCCTTGATCCCATTTCAGGGATGCAGGAGGTGATTGTTCAGTATGAACCTGTTATGAAGGAATATGAAGAGACCCTTCAGCTCCTCAAAAAGTTGCACAGCAACAGGAAGATTTCACAAGTCCTCAAGCTCCTGATGTATCATCAAAATGAGGAGAAGCAGGTCTTGAATATGTAAATGAGGATGTTCCGTCTATTGAGACTTTAATGTAGGAACACGACGTGGAAATTCAGCCCACTGAGTGTGTAAACCAGGAACAGAATTATTCCATTCAGACACTCATGCCTCTTACACAGCGATTGGAGCAGATCTTTTAAAGCTTTGTGTCTGTTCCACTGGAACACTGGAAAGGGAACGTTGAGTTACAGAAAGGGTAGGAATTAGGATAATCATCTTCAGTAATGAATAAAATTAGTGAGGAAACTGTTGGGAACTAAGGGAAATTGTGAGAATCCACTATTAATTAACTAACAACAGGAGATTTGCAAAGTCAAGATGGAATACATCAGAATCAGCATGGGTTTTTAAAGAATTTATTTGTTAGAGTTCTTTAAATATGTGACTAGCAAAGTAGACCATAGGGATCCTGGAGGCGTAACGTATCTGGAATTTGAGAAAGCATTTATTTAAGAGTTGCACAAAAGATTAAGCTACAAAATAAGACAACGTAAGTTTGGGAGGAAGTTATTTGCCTGGATAGAGGGCTAGTGAACCAATAAAATACAGAGAGATGGAATAGATGTTTTGTTTAATGGGTGGCACCTTTTGGGATTCTTTTGAGTTCAGACAACATGAGCTGACTATTTCTCATCCATTGTATTATTTGGATGAGGGGATAGAAAACTTGACAGCCACATTTTCAGCTGATACTAAAACAGGTGGCAAAGTAGGTTGATGCAATGAAGATGTAGAAAATTTACAAATGGACATGAACAGTTTAGATGAACGGGCCAACATCTTGCAGATAAAATTTAATGTGGATCAGTATTGGATTATCCATTTCGATCAGAGGAATCGAACTTGTTATGGAAATGGAAAGCAACTTCAGAGTGCTTCTGTGTAGAGGGATTGGGGTGTATTTGTGCCTATCACAGAAGGCCCACATGCAGGTACAGCAGGGAATGAGAAAGGCAAGTGCAATTTCAGCATTTAATTCTAACCGAATCGAATATAAATGAAGGGAAGAATTGCTGCAACTCTGCAAGCTATTAGTGAGACTGTAACTGGCGTTCTGTGTACACTTCTAGCGCCCTGACTGAAGAGGGATGTAGTTACAATGAAGGCAGTTCAGAACAAGTTCATTAGCTTGATTCCAGAAATGAATTTGTCTTTTGAAGAGCGTTTGAGCAATTCAGACCAATACTCTCTGGAGTTCAGAAAAATGAGAGGAAACCTCATTGAGGTCTGGAGGATGTTAAAGGTGATTGACAATGTCGGTGTGGAGTGGATATTTCCTCATGTGGAACAAACTAGAACAAGAGATCATAGTTTTAGGATTAGGCAGAGCAGATTTAAAACGGGGTGAAGAGAAATTACTTCTCTCAAACGGTTGTGAATCTGTGTAATTCACTGTCTCGGAGTGCAGTGAGTGCTGGGACATTGAGTAAATGATGGGATAAGGAGAGCGACCAGGAACATGGGACTGAGGCCTCGTTGACATCAGCCATGATTGTATTAAATGGCGGATCAGGCTCGCGGGCTGGATTGCCGAATGATGCTCCTCGTTCTTATTCAGTCTTTTGACTGTGCTACACCGGAATGGGGGAGGACTGGTTATCAAACAGGAAGCAAGCACTCCAGATATATCAGTCTCAATCAGTTCGACAGAGCGTAGCCAGTGGAGTCACACTGTGACCAACGCTGAGTCCTCAGCTCTTTACAATCCATATCAATGATCAGAAGGAGTTGAACAGATATACTGCTACTAAGTTTGGTGATGACACTGAGTTGGCAAGATAGTAAGTTATCAAGAGAATGTGGAGAGTCTGAAAATTGATATACACAGGTAAAGTCAATGAATAATAGCTTACCATGTGGAATATAACTAAATATAGAACTTGAAATATGTTTCAGGAGGTTTATACGGCAGTATTATCCTGTAATGGAGAGAGATTACAGGGCTGAGTGAAACAGCTTGTTCTGGAGGTTTCACTCTAGCCCGATCAGACATGGGAAGTGTTGATCCATCTGATGCTCACAGTGGCACCTGCTGTCAGTACAAACGGGATATTTTTATGCATTTGGTGGGTGGTGCGGAGTGGTGAGGAGTGGCGGGGGGGGGGGGTGTTTTGAGCTGTGTATGAAGAGGACGGCCTTTATCTGAGATTCTATCCTTTATTTCCAAATGGACATCTGAGTACGATGGGAATGGCTGTTTCTGAATGAAGAGGCTGTGGTTGCTGCCCGGACAGGGGTATTCACCAACATGATGTATTGTGCATGGGCACACTGTAACATTAATGAAGTGAGAGTTCCTTCAGTTTTTCTACCTCCCCCCATTGACATGGAACCCTATAGAGCTATGTACACCATCGGGAATCCCATTATAATGGGAAGACAAGAGAGGAGGAAGTGAGGAGAAAACATTCACCTCATCCACCACAGTGATCCTCCATCACAGAACGGTTACATTGATGCTGAAATGCTGGGAGATGACCGATATGTCATGCACTCCTGCCTGAAACGTTCCAGATCATAGAAGCTGAATGCATCAGTGACACTAACAGCCACTGGCAGTACCGTCCTCCCCAGGTATGAAGCTGCAGGTCGTGTTGACGGAGGTGACACCGCTCTGTGACCAGCTCCTTGTTCAGTCAGAGACCCCTCACACCCTGCTCCTGGGTTAAGTGTCCCTTGGGTAGCTGGTCTTGGAAAACCCGGAGTGGATACAGCAGATCCCTTTTCCGACACATTCTCACTCCGTGGTTTCAGAGCTTCCCCTCTCTGCAGCCTGTGTTCCATTTGTTGTTCATATTGCAGGCCCAGATGCTGTAACTACAGTCCCCATGCTCCATTCAGAGTTGGATCACAAAATCCTCGGGTATCCCTGAATGTCTGAGGCAGCTCACAGCACAACCTCCAGCAAACCATCCCCAGCATCTCCACAAATTTTTCAATGACAGGAGACAGTCAGAAGCCCCTCAGCTGCAAGTGTTATGCACCAGGCCAGACCACCACAAAATATTTTTTCTTTTTGTAAACGTAGATGTGAATTGGATGTTCCCGATGTGTTGTGATTGGCCAACCCGTTCAACATTAAGCAAAATGCAATCCATTCAAACACTCTAGTTAAACCACAATCAAAGAGATGAACAATTGGGGATAGCTTCTTTACTGGAACACTTACACAAACAATAGATATAGTACCTTCTACTCATTAACTGTTCTAATACAGGAACATCCCATAAACATGCCCCTTGACAAAAAGGTAAATTCAAACTTAGAATCTTATGTGCAGTTCTCCAATCCAGGAGGAAGCAACTTCAAGAGAGTTTTCAGAGAGATGAGCAGCTTGCGATCATGTATTGAAATCTGCAACCCTTCTGGGATCCCCAGCAGCTTCTGGTTGCTGCAGCTAAAAAACAAAACGAGATGACCTGGTCTGAGAGAGCTGTCACTGCCCTTCCATTGTTCCCACCATTTTAATAAATCCTAAAGGCCTCCTGAGTTATTTACTTCTGCCATTTTCAGGTAGCAGTTCGGCATTTCTCTATTTAAGTCTTCTCTTTTAAAAAAAACCCACAAGAAAATAACCTTTTTAAAGTGACAGTTTTGTCACACCTTCCACTTTGAAAAAAAATGACCATCAATATTTACAGATAGCATCATTTTAAACCCCTTTTTCTTACTGTTACAGTAGACTACAATATGTGTATATATTCTATTGACACTACGTATGCAAACATTCACAACTCTATTCTATTTCAGTCAGTTTACTCCTGCCACAGAACGCCTCTGTCTTTCTTCGTCCAAGTCTTGACGCCTTATCAGCAAGCACGCTTTCTCGTCCAGCCACCTGTATAACTTCCAAATTGGATGGCATCAATAATAACTGCTATCTGAACAGACTGGAAGTTTTCTCCTTAAGTTTCTCCAAAAATGTTTAGGCGTTGTGATCAATATAACGATTTGTCTCAGACACGTTATTTACAAGTTAAATGCTGAAATGTTGTAAGGCCAAGCTCAAGGCCTCTTTCCCAATTGTGGAATATTTCTGTTGATGGTTTCACCGGACACTCCAACCACACATTACATAAAGGAGCAAATCTCATCTCTCCCAAAATCCTTCTCAATGACAAGTCTCCTCATGTCTCAGCATAAAAGAATTACATGCTTCTGTACCTCTCAATGCTTTACCTGCTACTCCTGGCCTACACAAGTAAACCTTACTCTCACAGGTATATGTTTTAAGAAGATCTTGCATATTCTTCTCAATGCCTAACAGAAGCCAAACTTTGACTCATGGATCAACTTATCATCAACAGCCATTTCAGCTTCTAATCTCGCCATTGTAACTCTCTGCTCTTCCACACGAGTTTTCACGACTGCAGGAAGTGAATTTTTGAACTACTCCAAAGTAAGAATCCCTCTAAGAGTGTCATAGATTGTGCTCTTTTTAATACCCTTACCCATCTTTTAAAATTGCTTTGTTTGATTCTTTTAAACTCAATGTACGTTTAACCAGGGACGCTACTTTAGATTCCTAAAATGCTGTCTGTGGGCTTCTGGCATGAGCTCATATGCACTTCAGATTACTTTCTTCACTCTCTCATACTGGCCAGATACCTCCTCCGATCGGGATGCAAATACCTCACTCCTTATACCTACTAGCTTTGTTTGGATCAACTAAATTCATATGGTCACCGATCAATGCATTCTTTTAGCCACTTTCTCAAATTAAAAAGGCTTTTATATTCCTCTCATCAAATGTAGACAATGACTGGATGATTTTAAACAGATCCCCACCAGGCCTTTGGCAACCATACATCTGCTCCTCCTCACTATCCTCCCGTGTCAGCGTACCATCTACCTGCATCTCTGCTTTCTAAGTCGACTTTCCTCTCACATTGTTAACATTTGAAGTTGAAAGTCTCTCCCGCTTTCTACTTTTCTTGTTTATTTTTCTGTCCTTCTTAGTCCTCTCCTTTTCTTTTAATTCTCCTTTTAATCGTATTTCAAACTATTCCAATTCCTTTTTATGTTCAAGCTGCCTCATCAACAATTGCATTCCAGCCATTTCCAAAAATTCTGATGGTGTTTCAATCAAACTTTAAATGCCAAGGCACAGCTGTAATTATTTCTCCTTTTCTTACAGAGGGTTAGTGTGGACTTGTTGGGCCAAATGGCCTGTTCCATACGGTAGGGATTCTAATTATGAACCCAATTTGGTATTGCTGATTTCGAACCAGACAAGATTGCAAAGTTTGCTATGGACCAGATCAGACTGCTTTAAAATACTTTCAGATGGGAGCCTGGACGCTAACCTTGTCTTATAGTAAAGGTAGATGCGAAATGAGTGTTACAGATGTGATGTGGCTGGTCAAACCACACAGCTTAAAGCAACACACAATTTATTTGAACACTCTAATAATAACATATACAAAAAGAAGAGGAATCTAGAATAACTTAACTACTGGAAATCTTATCAGAATAATAGATACAGTACCTTCTACTAATGAACTATTGCAATGTACTAACATCCCATAAATACATTCCTTGGCAAAAAGACACGCCCAAGGCCATTCAGACTTGCACGTTCAGTTCAAAGGGACAAACACACAAGTCACAATTTCAGTGGACAGGCGCAGATTCAAAGCTGCTGAAAACCCAATCCAACATAGACACCACATGGGACACACCGGAAAGTGAACAACAACCCGACACACCACCCCACCCCCTTCTCCATGGAGCAGTACATGGGACACACCGGGAAGTGAACCACAGCCCGACACATACCAATTCATTGTTTCTGCGCTTCACAATGCCAGCACTCGATACACTCGGGAAACAAAAACCAAGGAGAAAGTGAGGACTGCAGATGCTGGAGATCAGAGCTGAAAATGTGTTGCTGGAAAAGCGCAGCAGGTCAGGCAGCATCCAAGGAGCAGGAGAATCGACGTTTCGGGCATGAATTTCATGAAGAAGGGCTCATGCCCGAAACGTCGATTCTCCTGCTCCTTGGATGCTGCCTGACCTGCTGCGCTTTTCCAGCAACACATTTTCAACCAAAAACCAAGGCCAGGGAAAAATACAGAGGGACAGAGATATTCACACCAAATAAGGAAACAGTTAATTAACTGAGAACATGTTGTGGAAAAATGGAGAAAAAGAAAGGGCAGTGGGACTAAATGGAGGATGAAACCTTTACAGTACGAAATTATAAGAATGAGAACGTTGAATAAAGGTATTTTCAGATCAGTTGAAATGGTTTGTTTCATCAAGTTTCGAATCGGTTTCACAGAACACTTCAAACAACATTAGCTGGGACAAGATGACAGACCAACATGGAGAGCTGAGTAGGCCACGCTAGTGCATTGTTCAGTAATCTGGATTATCTGCCTAGCATGAGGAGAACTGCAAACCTTTACTATCAAATGGGAACGATACATGCATCAAATACACACAACAGGGAAGATTTCTATCTCCATTCGACCAGTATAAGGTGTGTGTGTGTGTGTGTGTGTGTGTGTGTGTGTGTGTGTGTGTGTGTGTGTGTGTGTGTGTGTGTGTGTGTGTGTGTGTGTGTGTTGGGATGGGGGGTTGGGAGTTTGGGAGAGCGTGTATTTTGGGTAGTTGAATGTGAAAATTATTACTTGTAAGAAAATACACTTAAAGGCAACCAGGTTAAATATGAACAACTGGCAGGGATTTGGATAGCGACACAGAGAGACTGAGGGAAGTTTCATGGACAGATGAGTGAAAGTGATTGAGAACATTAAAATAAAGGCATTGCCGCACACAATAGCGATATTGATTAGTGTGCACACATGAAGGACAGATGGATGGGATTTCGGTCTGAATTCGAATCATGTTTGTTTCTGCAGGTTTCAACTCAAGAGTGTCAGCAGCAAATGTTGTCATCATTAAATCTGTCTTACACAGCCCAAGTTTCAAACAGCAGATTGGTTAAGCAAGTGAAGTACATTCTGGAGCCGTGAGTAGTTAAAGTTAATAATGGTCAAGGAATCGTGTCAGAATTAGCTCATGGCTAAAGGGATCACCACAGTTGTGATTCGTCAGTTTCAACCACAACACGCAAGTTCCCTTCCACGCCACTTACCACGCTGACTTGGAAATATACCGCTGTGCCTTTACAGTCGTTGTGTCAGAATCCTGGAATGCCCTTCCTAATGGCATTGCGGGCCAACCCACAGCATGTGTACTGCAGCAATTTAAGAAAGAAGCTCACCATCGACTCCTCAAGAGCAAATCGAGATGGACTATTAAAGCTGGCCAGCCAGCAACACCCAAGTCCCACAAATGAATGAAAAAAAATATTGGCCAGGATGGGATGGTTATCCAGGAAGGAAATGGAGTTTGTAAAGATAATAGAGGACAATGACCTCCACGCTCCCAATATTTATATAACAAGGGTGAGAGATAATGAGCTGAAAATGTGTTGCTGGAAAAGCGCAGCAAGTCAGGCCGCATCCAAAGAGCAGGAGAATCGACGTTTTGGGCATGAGCCCTTCTTCATGAAGAAAGGCTCATGCCTTAAAAATCGATTCTCCTGCTCTTTGCATGTTGCCTGACCTGCTGCACTTTTCCAGCAACACATTTTCAGCTCTGATCACCAGCATCTGCAGTCCTCACTTTCTCCTGAGAGACGATGGTTCACATCTGAACATGATCAGGTCAACGTAGAGACCCATGAGTAACACTGCCAGAAGCAAGGAGGGAGGCAGTAATTGAACAAGTTCAATGGTGCCATTAGTAGCGGTTTGCAAAGTGAATATCTGGATTCAGAGTATCAACATGAACAATAAAAGTGGCAAGAAGTGAAGACTACATAAAAGAACAGTAATGCAGTCATAGTTGGGTTATAGAAAAAAAGTCTGGACGGTGAGACTTACCAGGGACACCAACGATAGACGAGAGAGGATAATAAATATATTGAACAATGCGAAGAGCATAATATATCCGCTGTGATAATGTGTACCAATCATAATATGTTGAAAGAGACCAAACATAACCGGATAAACTCCTGTCCATTGTTATAAAATTTCAGTCCAATATTCTCAGATTCTGATCCACTGATGGAACATTCCAGTCTAATGTTCTCAGATTCTGATCCACTATTGGAACATTCCAGTCTAACGTTCTCAGATTCTGATCTCTCCTCCCACTCTATCTGGAGCTGATGATCCCTGTCAGTGCTGTCGGTGATGCTCCCACTCATGCTATGGCATATCACATTGAATGGAGCCCATTTATCATTGGGAGATACCTTCCACTGGGATAATTACAAAACATGGAGACTGACATTAATCACAGTCACTGAACAAACAGGTTCAGTTAACCCCTTCCTTATATAACATTTCATGTCGCAATAAAAGGGAATATTTACTCAGACTGGATGAAATGGATGAGGGTTACTAACGGATGGACTAGAATTTTTTTTTTACTTTTTCCGTGTATGTGGGAATTTTGCCAGAGCACTGCAGGGCTGTATGTGTCAGGGATGAAATAAGAGACAACTTGCAACAGATGTCTGGTGGGGAAATTTCTGGATACATTAACTCAAGGGAGAAAGTGAGGATTGCAGATGCTGGGGATGAAAGTCGAGAATTTGGTGCTGGAAAAGCACAGCAGGTCAGGCAGCATCAGAGTAGCATCGACATTTCTTGTGTAAGCTTTTCATCTGGAATGAGGCTTGTCGACCAAAGATGCTAAGAGATAAATGAGAAGGGGATGGGGTTGGGGGAAGATAGCTGAGAATGTGGTAGGTCGATGAAGTTATGGTTAGAGGTGATATGTTGGCGAGGAGGGTGGAGCAGATAGGTGGGAAGGAAGACGGTCATGGGGCGGTGCTGAGTTGAAAGGTTGGATCTGGGATAAGATGGTGAAGCGGAAATGAGAAAACTGGTGAAATCTACATTGATCCCATGTGGTTGTAGGGTCCCAAGGCAGAAGTTGAGTGGTGGAGCAGCTCCAAGACCTGCATGTCCATGATGGAGTGGGAGGGGGAGTTCAAGTGTTCAGCCACGGAGTGGTCGGGTTGGTTGGTGCCTGCGTCCCAGAGATATTCCCTGAAGTGTTCCACACATTGGCGTCCTGTCCCCCAATGTAGAGAGACATCAGGAGCAATGGATATTGTAGGCGACGTGTGTAGAAGTGCAGGTAAAACTCCGAATGGTGTGGAGGGAGCCATTGGGGTATCGGACCGAGATGAGGATGCAGGTTTCCCAGTTTTTACCATGGCAGGGGAACATGCCAGGAATGGAGGGTGAGTTGGTGGGTGACGTGGACCCGTCAAGGTAGCCGCGCTTGGAGTGTTCTTTATGGAATGTAGATCAGGGTGGGGAGGGAAATATATTCCTGGTGGTGGGGTCTGTTTGTAGGTAGCGCAAATGGGGGAGGATACTGCGTTGTATCTTGGTGGGATGGAAGGTCTGGAACAGGGTGTTCTTTCCCTATTGAGTTTGGAGGGGTAAAAGTTGAAGGCAGAAGTACGGGAAGTGGATGAGATGCTCTGGATGGCATCGTCGACCATGTGGGAGGGGAAATTGCTGTCTTTGAAGAAAGAGGTCATGTGGGATATACACTGAGTTCAGAGTGTGGTGCTGGAAAAGCACAGCAGAAATGGCAGCATCCGAGGAGCAGGAAAATTCGACGTTTGGGACAAAAGTCCTTCATCAGGAAACGGGTTTTAGCCGCAAATTTCTGTTTTCCTGCTCCTCAGATGCTGTCTGACATGCTGTGCTTTTCCAGAACCACACTCCCGAATTTAATCTCCTGCATCTGCAATACTCACTTTTGCCTGCACGCTAGGTTCAGCCAGTTCTGTAATACTGCCTTTAATTCTGTTCTCACTGCTGTAGGAAAGATGTTGTTAAAGTTGAAAGAGTGCAGAAAGGATTTCCAGATTTATTGACAGTTTTGGGGAGGGTGGTGGTGGCGAGTGATGTTGAGCTATGCGGAGAGTATGAATGGGCTGGGGCTATGTTTCCCGTAGCGTTGGTTCTGAGGAGTGACCTCTCTGAGGTTTATTGCGGTGAATCCCGATGCTCCAGGGTGAGCAATGCCAACGACCAGGAAATAGACAGAACAGTTATTCACATTGAAACTGGATAATTACTGATCGACAACATGTTGGCGAATGATGGAGGTAGACTGAAGTATGTGACTGGCTGGAGGAATCAGAATTTGGAGGGTCCAATCATATGAGTGAGAACAAAAATAAAGGCATTACCATATCAACTGAAAGTATTAGTTATACCACATTCTAAATCCACCTCAGCGAACCAGACCAGACACCATAAACCCAGAAGAGATATCTGTTCAGCATGGAGCACTGCACAGACCAGACTAGTGCACTGTTGAACACCACCCTGCAATCAGTCCACAGTGGAACACTGTGCACACTATAGCAGTCCATTCTTCTGTAAACCCAGATGAGATATGTGTTCAGCAGGGAGCACTGTGCAAACCGGGCTGGTGTACTGTGCAATACAATGACAATCTACCCAGAGTGGAAAGCTACGCTGGCCGCGGCAGTGCTTTGATCTATAAACCCAGATGAGATATGCGACCAAGGTGTGGAACTGTGTCCATCAACCCAGTGCATTGTTCACTACATTAGAACATTGTGTTAGATCACTGCCCAACATTGGGAAACTTGCAGCCCATGCTGGAGGTGACAGGATGAGCAGCTCCCTCCAGCTCCATATCTCCATTTTGCCATGACACAGGGGTGCTGTGGGTGTGAACTTCACTGCCATAGAGGGATGGCGGGGGAATCAGTTTAAGTATCAACAAATGGGAGGGGTTTGGCGAATAGAGAGAGCGAGACTGAGAGACAATTTCATGGAAGGATGTTTTCCCAGGATCCAGAATGCTGAAATGAAGACATTTCAACAGTATCCTGCAACATGAGCAAATGTTTCTAGGAATGATGGGTAAACTGGATATTGGTGTGAGCTCAGATGATGGAGAGTATTGGATGAACATTTGTTCTGCAGCTTTTTAACTGGGAGGTGTGTCAGCAGAGTTTTCGACACATTGGGCTGTATCTAACAATAATTTGTCTCAGTGTCGTTTTCACTGAGTATGATAGAAGGATTGTCTGTATGAGACTGAGCTGGTTTCCTGGTGATACCTCATCGAACTCACCTCGTTAGCTATCTACCCCACCCCAAGGCGACCCTCTCATTCAATGCCAGCTCAATTTCGTTCATGGTTGGAGGTACTCACCAATGCCCGCATGACTCAAAACTTCCGTGATCCCTGGCACTGGTGCCATCATCAAAAGGCCAATGGGCACACTGTTTCTCTGTTTGGAGCTGCCCTGCACAGTTTACCCCGAGCATGGCAGATAAGAGGCATTTACACCACGGTTTGTCTTCAATGTTATGGAAGTCCTGGTGAATGGGATAGTACAGAGGAGGACCATTCTTTTCCCAGTGTTGGCCACACTACCAGACCCACAGAGCATGGTCTGAGATCACCACCCAGCTCAGTGCAGTATCTGCAGTCTGAGGAAATGTCCAGCAATACAGGGCAAGCATCAAGAACCTTCCCCATTCTGTCAGAATAAGGGTCAATATATTCTCTCTGCTCCCTCACACTCACTATCTATCTGCTATAGCACCTACTCCCCGAACAAAGCTCATGCTCCACCACTCTCATTACTGCTTGCAGTCTCTCTTTCTCTCTCTCTCTCTCTCTCTCTCTCTCTCTCTCTCTCTCCTTCTCTCTCTTTCTCTCCCCATTCACTTTACCCCCCACGTCCCCCAGAACCCCCACCCCCCGGCACACACACCAATAACACTGAGTAGATACAACACTGTGGACTGACTGTCTCCGGACACTTCTCCATGTCCCCCACTTACACCAGCACTAACAGCAGGGCCACCCACCCCACCCACCCTCCCTCCCTTTCTCACATTCCAGGAGAAACAGCCTGGAATGGGACAGAAAGGGCCAAGCCGGATGGTGGAGCACCCGATATCGTTACATTCCCCCCTCCCCCCGCCATGTGTGGAGGACCCTGGTACGAGCCGGAGAGGACTGGGACGCCTCGTGTGGAGATTCTGAAACATCCACATCCCACCAACCGAGTAAGGAGCAATTTTCAGTGAAGGGCAATTCTCACTTTAAACCCACTAGCAGCTCCGTTTACCCCCGGCACAACATAGAAGCGGTGGCCCTGATGCCATCTCCCTTTTGTGTCGAACTGGTATAAATGGAATCCCCATGGTCTCGGTGAGCAGGAGGGTGGGCTCACAACTCATCGTCACCACCCCCTTCCAGGAAGGGAGCACCTGCACTTCCTCCTGTAAACACCTCAGGTGCTGAAACTATTTTCTGCTCTCCCCACTTGCTCTGACATCTTCAATAATCTGTACTCATATTCACCAAGTGCCCTTTGCTCCGACACCCGCTTTATAATGGTACAGAATGTTTTATATTGACTTTCAGAGTTATTTCTTCCAAGATGCATCACCTCACACTACTGTGAATTGATCCTGATCTTCCATAAACCTGAAAACTACGGCAATGTGTCACTGTCCTGCTTGAGTTCCACACTGTCCTCCACACACTATAATTAGTCCAGGTATGGTATCTGCAAACATTAAAATTGTCCTACAGTCACACTCCACACAGAAATACTGACTCACTCGCTATTGTTAGCAAGTGCAGTACAAACACACTCCCCGAGGACCGACTTAAGTACTGACTCACACCAGACAGAGTAAGTGAAATATTGACAAGGTCACAGTGGAGCAGGAGAAATACTGACAGACATCCCATGTCTGTATTTGCTTCTGTGTATTAGTAAGTGTCTCTATATCTTTGTGTTAGTGTGTGTATATCTGTGTGTATCAGTCTGAGGTGAGTCTGCAGTCTCTATGGTGCTAACGTGATGTAATCCCCTGATACGAGATCTGACGAAGTGTGCTTTCATTTCTGTCCACAGATGGTGTCAGACCTGTTGACCTTTCTGACAGTCTCTGCTGAACTCCCCACACCACTGCACAGGTGAGAGTGGATGGTAAAAATCATCAGGGGTTCAGTTTGGGAGGGACAGAGGGAGGGCAGCAGCTCACAGCACCATCCAAACACAGACAGACAGATAGACAGACACATACACAGACAGAAACACACACACAGACAAACACACACAGACACAAACACGCAAACATACATACTCACCGAGATGCAGAGAGAACACACAGACGCACAAACAGATACACAGGGACGCACTCACGCTCGTGTCCCCAGCCCTATATTCTGATGTTCCATTCAGCCCTTCGGGCCTGCTACACAGGAGCAGATTGAGACCACTCCGACGATTATGTGTAGTTTCAGAAATGTACTTGGAAAATCCAGGCTGGGGCAGAAAGTGACCCCGCCACCTCCAATCCCTCTTTCCAGGCTTCCCTTCTCTGTAACTTCTGCTCCAGATGTGGGTCATGTTACAGACCCGGATTTACTGGGAATTCAGCTCCCAGACCCCACTCAGGGTTTACCCAAACAAATCGTCTGCTCTCCTGGAATGCAGCATTGTACAACATGCCTTTCAGGAAAATAACCAGTTACTTTCGAAAACGTAACATGAGAACATAAGAAATCGGAGCAGAAGTAGGCTATTCGGCCCCTCAAACCTGCACTATCATTCAATAAGAGCATGGCTGATCTACTCCAGGGCCCAACCCCACTTTCCTGCTAACCCCTTGCATCCCTAAACTCGCTGATATGTCAAAAGCCAATCCACCCCGTACATAAATGCATTCAGTGCCCTTTGGATGCTACCTGAACGGTTGTTTTTTTTCAGCACTACACTTTCAACACACACGCGCGCACACACACATACAAACACAAATAGCTGAGAGAGACACAGAGGTGCACAAACAGACACACAAAGACGTATACATGCCAAGAGACATGCACGCGCGCACACACACAGCCACATATTTCACCAGTTTCCTCATTTGCCCTTCCCTCAACTTATTCCAGATCCAACCCTCCAACTCGGCACCGCCTTCTTGAACTGTATTACCTGTCCATATTCCTTCCCACCTATCCACTCCACCCTCCTCTCTGACCTATCACCGTCACCCCAACTTCATTTAACAATCGCCTTCCCAGCTACATTCCCCCAGAACCATCCCCTCCCATTTATCCCTCAGCTCCCTTTGCCAACAAGCCTCATTCCTAATGAAGGGATTATGCTGGATATTTTGACTCTCCTGCTCCTTGGATGATGCCTGAATGGTTGTGCTGTTTCTGCATCACTCTCTTTCAACACAGACACACGCATGCACACACACAGACACAGAAGCGCACATACAGAGAGACACAGACACAGACAAACAGACAGGCAGACACAAACACATACCGACACACGCACAAACACACAGACACACACAAACACACTTCCCACCCGCGAAGACATCCACACTCTCCCTCCACACAGAGACACCAACACTCCCCCCCCCCCCACACACACACATTGGCTCACGCACAGGCAAAGACACAGGCACACGCAGACACACATACATACAGACAGCAATACTCTAACAGTCACATACACACCCACATTCCCCACACATGCACACATACGCTAACACAGACACACACAAACAGATATATACACTCAAACAGGCACACACGAACACACACCGAAGACAAACGCAAAAACACACATACACATACATACACACAGATACACACACACACACACACACACACACACACACACACACATATGCAGGCACACAGATACACACAGACAGACATACACACACAAGCACACTGGCAGAGGCACACACGCATTGACATATACCACATAGAAATCACACCCATACAAACCAACACACAGGCACGCACGCACACACAGACTCTCTCACACACAGATGCCCACAGCCACCCATACACAGACACTCAAATTCCCCACACACATGTACACGCATGCACAGGCACAGATGTACACAAACACACAGGCATGCACACACGCAGACACACAGTGACACACAAAGACATGCACACACACAAGCGCGCATGCATACATACAGCTGCTCACACACAGACTTACAAACATATAAACACACACAGAGGCACACACACACACAAACACACACAACTTGTAAAATGCAATGTTTAGTGATAGTGACTTACCCTTGCAATTAATCTTTCATGTAAGAAAGGATTGAAAAGTCCTAAAACATACCAGCAGAGCATTGCATTTTATCACTTTCAGCAAAAGAGGGAGAGATGGAGGGAGAGGAGAGGGAGGAAGGGAGGCTTTGAACCCCATTCAATTATCCACCCCAAAACAATACATTTCCTATTGCACACAGATGCAGAGATAGAGATACAAATATAAATACACATTCTAATGCAGAACACACTGAGTGATAGATAAACATAGGTACACATATAGACACACACAAATCGATAAACGCGGGCAGAAATATGCAGATGCATACTTGGACATGCAAGCACCCATGAAACCATAGAGTTATACAGGGGGTTTGAAAACAGACCTATTAACCCATACACTCAATGCTAACGATAATCTCAAACTAAACTAGTCCCATATTCCTGCGCTTGGACCATTTCAATTTCTGGAAGATATGAGGCTGACCAACGTGGTGCCATTATTAAATACCTGGCAAGGAAAAGCGAGGGAACAATAGACTAGTGAGCCTGACTTCGATGGTGGGCAAGTTGTTGGAGAGAATCCTAACGACAGGATTTACATGTATTTGGAAAGGCAAGGACTGATAAAGGAAAGTCAACATGGCTTTGTGCATGGGCGATCATGTCTTACGAGCTGGATTACTTTTTCTTGAAGAAGTAACACAAAGCATTGATGAGGGCAGAGCAGTGGATGTGACCTATATAGACTTCAGTAAGGCATTCGACAAGGTTCCCATGAAAGACTGGTTAGCAAGGTGAGATCTCATGTAATACAAGGAGAACTAGCCATTTGGATACAGAACTGCCTCAATGGTAGAAGACAGATAGTCGTGGTGCAGGGTTGTTTTCCAGACTGGAGGCCCATGAACAGTGTGTGCCACAAAGTTTGATGCTGGTTCCACTGCTGTTCATCATTTACATAAATGATTTGGATGTGAACACAGGAGGCATGGTCAGTCAGTTCATATTTGACACCAAAATTGAAGTTGCAGTGGATAGAGAAAATGATTACCTCAGAGCGTAACGGGAACTTGATCAGACGGACCAATGGACTGACGAGTTGCAGATGGAGTCTAATTTAGATAAATGTGAAGTGCTGCAGTTTGGAAAGAAAAATCGGGGATTGGCTTGTACATTTAATGTTGATATCGTGGGGAACGTTGCTAAACAAAGAGACCTTGGAGTGCAATGAAGATCAGCAAAGCAAGCACCTTCATAACTAGCCTGCCCACACATGATGTAAACTTCAAAGAAATATATCAGAACCCCTAGGTCTCTCTGTTCTACAACGCTACCAAAGGCTAGACATTTAATTGTGTATATTCCCTCATTGTTTGCTTTACGAAATTGTGATACATTGATTTATTGAAATTAATCTCCATCTGCCACTCCTCAGCCCAGTGAGTGCTAATACTGGGGAAGAAAGGCTGGACAGAAATCAGCTGACGGATCATTTCGTGGTTTTAAGAAGAGGGCAGTCAAACGTTACAGGCGGGAAAGAGTGATTGGTGTTTTTGATCCAGAAAGTAGGCTCTTTCTTCGTCTCTGGTGTTCAGTAATAAATATCTATTCCAGATCCTCTCTCGTGCAGAGTGTCTCTGTATATGTCTTTCCCTCATATTGCAGATGACAGATAAAAGCCACTTAAGGTGAAAGTCATAGCTAAGCAATTAAAGATTTTCATAGTTTATCTCGAAGGCAAACCACATAAACTCAACATCCTATAGTTGAGGTGAGTACCTTTAATCAGTTTAACAAAGTGATTCTTTTAACTGTGTAATTCAGTAAAGTTAACCAAACCATATCGAGCTGAAAGCTGACATTTAAAATGTGACCCAAAATCTGGGCATGGTTTCAGTCTTGTGTGGTGGGTAACGCCCATGCCTCTGAGCCAGAGCTCTGGGTTCGATTCCAATACCCGAACTTGTGTGGTATTGTCTCTCACTCTGGACCAAAAGGTCTGGGTTCAAGACTTGCCTGTCAAGGAGGTATGTCACAGTATTTCAAAACAGGCTAATGAACAAACAAACAGGAGAATAATGTTGCGGCTTTGGGGATTGTTGACAGGTGGTGGTTGTGTCCCTTCCTCTGAGCCCAAAAGTCCAGATAAAAATACCACAGAGGTGTTTCATAATGTGACTGGACAAGTTGGTAAAATAATTTTATAGTTGTGGCGTGATGAAGAGGGAAGATGAGTCAGTATTCAATTTCAGAATGTGGGCCCAGGTTTACTGAAAACACAGCCATTTGTGTTGATTGGAGTCACATTTGCACATTCTATTCGTTTATAATATTATGAAGACCATGGATACGGTGAATAGTCAGGGTTTTTACCCCATGTGGGGAAGTCCACAACTAGTGGACATAAGATTAAGGTGAGATGGCCAAGATTTAAATGGGTCCAAAAGGGACCATTTTAACAAATGGTTTATGTATGCAGTGAGCTGCCAGAGGAAGTGGTGGAGGATGGTACAAATTACAACATTTAAAACGCATCTGGATGGGGTCATGAATTGGAATGGTTTAGAGGGATATGGTACAAATGCTGTAAAATGAAACTGAGTTAATTTATGACATCTGGTTGGCAAGAATGAGTTTGACGAAAGGGTCAGTTTCTGTGCTGTACATTTCTATGATTCATTGATCCTATTAAGAAAATGATCCCTTTGTAATATTATGCAACCTTCTTCACTTTCCACTATATAACTAAACTTGGTGTCATCTGTAAAGTTGCTCGATGTACATTGCATAATTCTCATCTAAGTCACTGATATAAATGACAAAAAAAAAGGATCCAGTACCAATCCCTGTGGAACGCCGCTAGTCATAGGCCTCCTGTCCCAAAGACAACAATCCTCCACCACCTTCTACCTCCTTCCAATAAGCTGAAACACACACACGCATAGAGACATACAGACCGAGCCACAGTTCTGTCTTTAAGACAGAGATGGATATGTTTTAATGATAAGGGGAGCAAGGTTACAGTGAGAAGGCAGGAGAATTTTTTTGAGAAACGTGTTAGCCATGATTGAACAGCAAATCATACTTGATGGAGCAAACAGTCTAGTTCTGCACCAATTTCATACGCTCTATGGTTTACACTATGAGAAATGTCTACCCAAGAGAAACGTGGAGGCTGAATTTGATAGATACTTTCCTGAACAGAGGCAATGGGAATGTGGGATAGGTTTGAAGGGCTGAATGGACTATGTATTTCCTGTTGGTTGTGCCCTCGTTTTTAAAATGGGAAGCTGACTTGCTTTGAGGTTCATACACTTTTAAATTTCGAGTTTATACCATTTAAGATTGAGATAAGGATGCTCTTATCTCCTTCGGGTTGAGCTGTCTGTGGTATTCTCATCCCCAGGAAACAGTGAAGACTGGGCCAAACAGTCATAGAGTCCGAGAGATGTGCAGCCCGGAAGCAGACCTTTCGGTCCAACACACCCATGCTGACCACATATGCTAACTCAATCATATGATGGAGTTTTATCATATGATCGTCTGCAATGGAATACAGACAAGAGAGGACAGTGAGTAAATCTTCACTAAAAAAAAAGGAGTACAATGTGGGTGATGGGAAGTTTCTGTTTGGGAAGAAGCATAAAACGACCGTAAATTATATAACTGGAGGCAGAATGCAGAACTCCGTGGTACAAAGAGATTTGTGTGTCCTGCCACATAAATCACACAAAGTTAGTCTGTACAGGCAGCACGTTTTTGGAAAATTAAATGAAATGATACTTTTTCTTGCAAAGAGAATTGATCCTTAAACATCTTAAGGATGTTTTACTGCATCTGTACAGGCCGTTGCTGAGACCACATCTGAGGTACTGTCTATGGTTGTAATTCCCCTGAAGTGAAAAAACAAATTGCTTTTGAAATGTTTCAAAGGTGTTTCTCTTTACTCGTCCTTGCGATGAAGGCATTGAACGATTAAACGTTTAGGCCTGAGAATGAGAAATGTTCTTTTTAACCATATAAGGTTTTGAGCTGGTGAATACCTGATGAATATTTAATCCTCTATGAGACAATAATACTGGGGAGCTATTTTAAGAATAAGATGCATTCATTGAAATGCAGATATTGTGAAGATATTACAAGTTATATTATAAAAGTATACGGGAACGTATAAACACATCTTCAAATCTCGTGGCGCTATTTGTTGTGAAAGAAATGGCTGGGTGTCCAGCAGCAACAGTGATGTACCTACACGGAGCAGGGAATGTGCTGGAGTCCTACAGTTCATACACTGTTTAAACAGACTTCATTTGGTCCAGTTTGGGGTCGGATATCGTTATTGCGTGATTCAACTCAGCGAGGGAATAATGCATCCTTCCTGAAAAGGAAAAGCTGTTTCTTCCTCTCTCTCTCTCTGTGTTCCTCTTCTCTCAAGCACTGATCCTTCTGATATCCCATAAGCCTTCCACCCAGTGAAAACATGACTCTCTTCATTTTGCCCATTATCCGATTTTTGATCCATTCTGTGTGTTCCACCCCTACCTACCCGTGGACTCTAACATTACCCACTCACCAGCATTCAGCCGTGGCAAAGGTTTTCTGAAAAATCAAATCCTCTACACCCACTGGTTGTCAATTTTCGATATCACAACGGACCATCTCCACAAACTACAGCAGGTTTATAAAGGATCCTTTCCCTTTCCTGAATCTAGGCTGACTCCACCAAATCATATCATTATTTTCCAAACGTCTAGTTGTCACATTCCTTATAAACGTGTTGCTGGTCAAAGCACAGCAGGTTAGGCAGCATCTCAGGAATAGAGAATTCGACGTTTCGAGCATAAGCCCTTCATCAGGAATAAGAGAGAGAGAGCCAAGCCGGCTGAGATAAAAGGTAGGGAGGAGGGACTAGGGGGAGGGGCGATGGAGGTGGGATAGGTGGAAGGAGGTCAAGGTGAGGGTGATAGGCCGGAGTGGGGTGGGGGCGGAGAGGTCAGGAAGAGGATTGCAAGTTAGGAGGGCGGTGCTGAGTTGAGGGAACCGACTGAGACAAGGTGGGGGGAGGGGAAATGAGGAAGCTGGAGAAATCTGAATTCATACCTTGTGGTTGGAGGGTTCCCAGGCGGAAGATGAGGCGCTCCTCCTCCAGCCGTCGTGTAGTTGTGTTCTGCCGGTGGAGGAGTCCAAGGACCTGCATGTCCTCGGTGGAGTGGGAGGGGGAGTTAAAGTGTTGAGCCACGGGGTGATTGGGTTGGTTGGTTCGGGCGGCCCAGAGGTGTTCTCTGAAGCGTTCCGCAAGTAAGCGGCCTGTCTCACCAATATAGAGGAGGCCACATCGGGTGCAGCGGATGCAATAGATGATGTGTGTGGAGGTACAGGTGAACTTGTGGCGGATATGGAAGGATCCCTTGGGGCCTTGGAGGGAAGTGAGTGTGGAGGTGTGGGCGCAAGTTTTACATTTCCTGCGGTTGCAGGGGAAGGTGCCGGGGGTGGAGGTTGGGTTGGTGGGGGGTGTGGATCTGACAAGGGAGTCACGAAGGGAGTGGTCCTTGCGGAACGCTGATAGGGGAGGGGAGGGAAATATATCCTTGGTGGTGGGGTCCGTTTGGAGGTGGCGGAAATGGCGGCGGATAATACGTTGTATGCGCAGGTTGGTGGGGTGGTAGGTGAGAACCAGTGGGGTTCTGTCTTGGTGGCGGTTGGAGGAGCGGGGCTCAAGGGCGGAGGAGCGGGAAGTGGAGGAGATGCGGTGGAGGGCATCGTCGATCACGTCTGGGGGGAATCTGCGGTCCTTGAAGAAGGAGGCCATCTGGGTTGTGCGGTGTTGGAATTGGTCCTCCTGGGAGCAGATGCGGCGGAGACGAAGGAATTGGGAATATGGGATGGCGTTTTTACAGGGGGCAGGGTGGGAGGAGGTGTAGTCCAGGTAGCTGTGGGAGTCAGTCGGTTTATAATAGATGTCTGTGTTGAGTCGGTCGCCCGAGATAGAAATGGAAAGGTCTAGGAAGGGGAGGGAGGAGTCTGAGACAGTCCAGGTGAATTTCAGGTCGGGATGGAAGGTGTTAGTAAAGTTGATGAACTGTTCAACCTCCTCGTGGGAGCACGAGGCAGCGCCGATACAGTCATCGATGTAGCGGAGGAAAAGGTGGGGGGTGGTGCCAGTGTAGTTGCGGAAGATGGACTGTTCCACATATCCTACGAAGAGGCAGGCATAGCTGGGGCCCATGCGGGTGCCCATGGCAACTCCTTTAGTTTGGAGGAAGTGGGCGACCGACTCAACACAGACCTGAAATTCACCTGGACTGTCTCAGACTCCTCCCTCCCCTTCCTAGACCTTTCCATTTCTATCTCGGGCGACCGACTCAACACAGACATCTATTATACCCTGTAAAAACGCCATCCCATATTCCCAATTCCTTCGTCTCCGCCGCATCTGCTCCCAGGAGGACCAATTCCAACACCGCACAACCCAGATGGCCTCCTTCTTCAAGGACCGCAGATTCCCCCCAGACGTGATCGACGATGCCCTCCACCGCATCTCCTCCACTTCCCGCTCCTCCGCCCTTGAGCCCCGCTCCTCCAACCGCCACCAAGACAGAACCCCACTGGTTCTCACCTACCACCCCACCAACCTGCGCATACAACGTATTATCCGCCGCCATTTCCGCCACCTCCAAACGGACCCCACCACCAAGGATATATTTCCCTCCCCTCCCCTATCAGCGTTCCGCAAGGACCACTCCCTTCGTGACTCCCTTGTCAGATCCACACCCCCCACCAACCCAACCTCCACCCCCGGCACCTTCCCCTGCAACCGCAGGAAATGTAAAACTTGCGCCCACACCTCCACACTCACTTCCCTCCAAGGCCCCAAGGGATCCTTCCATATCCGCCACAAGTTCACCTGTACCTCCACACACATCATCTATTGCATCCGCTGCACCCGATGTGGCCTCCTCTATATTGGTGAGACAGGCCGCTTACTTGCGGAACGCTTCAGAGAACACCTCTGGGCCGCCCGAACCAACCAACCCAATCACCCCGTGGCTCAACACTTTAACTCCCCCTCCCACTCCACCGAGGACATGCAGGTCCTTGGACTCCTCCACCGGCAGAACACAACTACACGACGGCTGGAGGAGGAGCGCCTCATCTTCCGCCTGGGAACCCTCCAACCACAAGGTATGAATTCAGATTTCTCCAGCTTCCTCATTTCCCCTCCCCCCACCTTGTCTCAGTCGGTTCCCTCAACTCAGCACCGCCCTCCTAACTTGCAATCCTCTTCCTGACCTCTCCGCCCCCACCCCACTCCGGCCTATCACCCTCACCTTGACCTCCTTCCACCTATCCCACCTCCATCGCCCCTCCCCCTAGTCCCTCCTCCCTACCTTTTATCTCAGCCGGCTTGGCTCTCTCTCTCTTATTCCTGATGAAGGGCTTATGCTCGAAACGTCGAATTCTCTATTCCTGAGATGCTGCCTAACCTGCTGTGCTTTGACCAGCAACACATTTGCAGCTGTGATCTCCAGCATCTGCAGACCTCATTTTTTACATTCCTTATAAAAGGTTACAATGTTTTTTTCCCACAGCTGACATCAAGCTATTTAATTTTTTGTTTGCCCTCTCCGTACTGTTTTCAATGTTTAGGTTTACAATAGCTGATTTCCAGTCTGCAGGATCCTTTCCAGAATCTCACCAGCTTTGAAGAATAGTCAGTAGTTCTTTCACTAGCTCTGTTGCCACCTTCTCAATACTCGGGGATGTAGCTCATCAGTTCCAACGACATACCAATATTCACTTCGATTAGGTTTTCAAAGACATAGTCTTCATTAGTTCTAATTTCGTGCAGCCCCTCATTTTCACCAAGGACCCTGTTCCCTAGTATTTCTGGAAGGGAGTTTCTGCACCTTCTTCTGTGGAGGCAGAACCAATGTATTCCTCTCAGCAGGCAGATGGCGTCTTTCAGGTAGTGATATATCGGAGGCTTGCACTCCGGAAATGTTACTCACTCCTGCCTGGAAATTGCCAGACTCTATCCAATCCACTCCATTGCGATGGATATGTCACCCACCTCTTGCCTGGAAAGTTCCAGAATCAATCCAATTCACTTCATGGTGAGTGTCAGCACAGTTCTGGTGCGAGATTGAAGGAGGGGACACAGCTCAGTGGCCACCTCATTTTTTAAAGACGCTTGTTTCACATTTTACACTTGGAATGTGTCCAGCTTAGACAAATGTTCCTGGAAATTCCTGCCAGGATCATGCAGTGCCCTGCCCCTCCCTGTATACGGACCTTTCCTTCTGTGTAACCCCGATTCCATGTATTTACCATGGACCCAGAACACTCTGTAAATGCAGTGCTCATATCTCATCCAGAGTGGGTCACCATACCCTTGGGTCTCTCTGAATGGACACAGCAGCTGAAAACGGAAACCCGTGAAAAGCATCCACAGAACATCCCTTTACCTGTAATGACAGCAGCAAGTCAAATTTTCACACACATGGTGCACCAATTCCATGTTGAAAATGTTTCTTTTCTTAGCAGAACAACACAGTTACATCTCTGCACAGCCCTACACTTACAGTTTCCTTCTCCAAAACAATCAGTTGACAATCTAACATTCCGTGTCTTTATATCTCAGCAACTATAAGGGCAGCACCAGTATTGCCGATGGAGTTGATCATAACACTCAGAGATTCTCCAATATTTTCAGACGCTGGGGAATTTTATTTCAGATCTCCATCATCCACAGTTCCTTGGTTTATTTCACCTTTAATTCTGTTGTTTCACGAGGTGTCAGCGTCACTGGCAGCATTTGTCATCCATCACTAATTGCCATTGACTGCGAGACCATTCGTTTAGACAACCTTTTTTTGTCACACTTAGTTTCTTTACCAAAGGCTTTCAGTGAAATAATAAAAGAAACCCTGATTGTTTATGATGCCGTTTGCAAAATGAGGTCTCTTTCCGATTGTTGATATTTGAACTTAAGTTCTATCATTGATTCTGGTAGAATTTGAAATAATGCCTTCAGAGTCATAACACGGCAAGTGACATTATTATTCTGAAATGAGGACCCTATTATGAAATAACTGGAGAGAGAAGAAAATGTTTGTGGTCAAAATATTTGTAACTGGAAGAGTGGTCTGAAAAGAACTGGAGCCGTAAAATCTGAAGTTAACAAGGGGGGAGATGATTGCTTATTCAGCAACAGCACTGAGGCAGAGCTGGAGACTGAGGATATTATAATGGTGGGTGTAGGCAGGGTTGATAACAGAGAGAATATACAGACATAAAACAGTTCAGGGCAAAAGGAAAACTCAAGGGTCTGAACAGTCTTGTTCTTTCTTAGATGTTTATGAGTGAGGATTCGGAAATGGATAGAAATGAAGTGGAATTTGTGACTGAAACTGAAGATAACAGGTTATGTATTTGTTAAATATAAATAACAGAAATAGCAATAACCTTCACCATCGCTAATAGTATTGATAGAGATAGGTTTACCAGCAACAGCAGTAATAGCGAGGATAGGACAGTATCTTGCCTGAATAATCATCAGTACGGCTTGTATCCGCTAATCTAACCGTGCCCAATCCTCATAAATCAAGTATATACCCAAGGATAAACATCTGTCCATTGTTAGAATATTCCAGTCTAATGCTGTAAGATTCTGATCCATTTTTGGAACATTCCAATCTGTTGTTCTAAGATTCTCTTCCTCTCCCTCTCCCTGTAGCTGCTGATCCCAACCATCTTGAGGATGACGCTGCCGCTGATATTAGGGAATAACAGGTTGAAGGAAGCCCCTTACTAATAGAATAGGGAAACCTTCCAATGACACAGTTAGTGTCCATGGCGACTGACATCAATCACAGTCAATGTACAAACAGCTCCAGTTAACCCTTTCACTACAATCCTTACAAGTCACAATAATACTTCGCCTGGTTGGGATGTTGAAATCGCTCACTATCGGGCTTCTAAGCATCATCTCCAATTGTAAAGTTAGAGGTTAGGCAGGCAGATGATACTTTCTATCCACTAGCTCGATGATCCTACTATGTTTTGGCAGGGTCGGAATTGCTGGGCGCCCAAGGCCGGCTGTGTCTGATAACCAGGCCTGCTGCATCCTTTCGTTTTATTTATTTATGTTTAACTTTGACATTTATCATACCATCATCTAACGGTTTAGGTGGGGTTAGGCATTTCTGAGAGGCTCCTACAGTCCCATAAACACCATAGATACTGTCCATTCCTTGTGGCCCTTGCAGCTGCGGCCGGGTACTGTGGAGTGACGATTAACTTCTTACAGAACCAGGATTCTTCGTTTTACCTTTTCCCAGTTATTGCTGGGGTCTGAGCAGGATTGGAAGTATGGAAGTCTCTCCCGGCTGCTGCACTCTGTCTGACATTTCTCTCAGAATTGTCTTTTGATGTTCTTTCCTCCTGCATTGGAGAACTGCATGTGAGGCAATCTGTTTCCTGAATTTGTTTTTTGACAAGTGTGTGTTTACAGGATGTTACCATATTGGAACAGTTATTGCTTAGTAGTTAAACAATCTATTATTCTGTTTTTTGTGTGTGTTTTGTCAACAGTAGTTGAATGAATTGTGCTTTGCTTAATTTTGAACAAGTGAATTGCATCTGAAACACAGCACCTCACATTAATCTTTAAAATAAGTAAATGTTCCGGTCAAGACAACCTTCATCATATATTTTGGGATGTGTCTGCTCAGTTGCATAACAAAAAGGACAGATAATCACGTATTAATTGGCTAATTACTTAATGAACAACATGTTGCAGAAACACAGCATGTTACAGCGGAATGTGCCATGCTGGAGGAGTGATAGATCTATCAGGAATTATATCGGATAGTTAATTCACCTCACAGGTCCAGCCCAGACCGTATAAGCCCAGATGAGATATCTGTTCAACATGGAGCACTGTGCAGACCAGGTTCAGTACAACCCAGCAATCAGTCCAGGATGGAATATAACACAGGTCTCTCCAGTCCACTATCTATCTGTCCAACTCGTGCAGCAGTACAGTACACATCGATGCACTGATTCAGAAACACTGACGAAACGGTCTGTCCAGCATTGGGTGATATGTAGCCCACACCAGTGTTTTGTTCTCTAGACGTGGACAAGGCATCTGTACAGTATGGGCAGCTGTGCCGTGAATGGATCTATAAACCTGGAGCAGTTACCGTCAAAGCAGCTGTTTTCATCACCCCTGTACATTGCTCAGTAACACTGTGTTAGATCACTGCCCAGAGTGAGGAAACTTGCAGTCCATTTTGTAAGTGACAGGATGTGCAGCTCCCATCCATTTACAGCCACATCTGTCCATTGTGCCATGACAGGGGATGCTGTGGGTGTGAACGTCACTGCCAGAGAGAGATGGTGGGGGAATCAGTATAAATATCAACAAACAAAATAATTTTAGGGAAAAAAAGGAAGGAAGATTGAGAGACAACTTCATGGAAGATCACAGGTTTCAGAATGCTGAAATGAAGATATTTTGACAGCATCCTGCAACGTGAGCCAGTATTCCAAGGAATGATGAGTGAATGGGATATTGGTGTGAGTTTGGATGATGGAGAGGTTTGGGTGAGCATTTGTTCTTCAGCTTTGTAACTGGCAGTGGTGTCAGCGGAATCTTCAACTCATTGGGCAGAAACTAACAATAATTTATCTCAGTGACATTTTCATTGTGTGTGACTGAGGGATTATTTGTACAAGGCAGAGTTAGTTTCCTGGTGTTAGTTTATCGAACTCACCTCATTAACTACCAACACCACTCCACGATGTACTATCATTCAATACCAGTCTAATTCTCCCACCCTTCATGGCTGGAGGTAAGCACCATCGCTTGCATGCCCCGTGGATATTCTGTGATCCCTGCCACTGGCACCATCTTTAAAAGGCCAATTGGCAAACGGTTGAGATTTCTCAGTTCGGAACTGCCCTGCACAGTGGTGTGAGCTCACCATCCAGCGCAGTGCAGTATCTGCGGTCTGAAGAAATGTCCAACAATACCGGACAAGCATCAATAACCTTCACAATTCTGCCAGGATAAGGGTCACCGTCTTCTCTCTGCTCCCGCACACGCATTGAAATCTGTTATAGCATCTACCCCCGAACAAGGCTCATTCTGCATCACTCTCACTGCTGCATGCAGCACCTTCCCCCCCCCTCTCTCTCCACTTTACCCCCACACTATAAACACTGTATATCTGTTATAGCACCTACCCGAACAAGGCCCATGCTCCATCACTCTCACTGCTGCACGCAGCGCCTTTCCTCTTTCTCTCTTTCTTTCTCGCCTTTCCAATACCCTCACACGGTGATAGAATATTCTGGAGAATACCGATTATGGGATGTTCCAGAAAATGTTCCAAGTAATTTCCGTTTTCAGGAAATGCAACAGTATGTAACATAAAAAGGGAAGGAGTAGGGATGTATGTTATTCAAATCACAGCCAATTAAAATCCATCACGAGGCCAATCAACCCTTCAAATGTGTTCAAGCATATAATAAAATTGCGGCTTATTTGATGGTTTTTCTCAGCTCCGTGTTACATGAACTTTCAGTTATTCAACCCCCCGGGTTCCTGTCACTGACGAGACGACACTCAGGCACTTTTACACCGGTTTTCTTCAACCGCCTGTCCGAGGGATTTTCCCATGAGGCCGGACACTCCAAACAATATATTCCATCAGTTATATTATTTAATGTAATGATAAGCTCATTTTACACAGTCTGACCAAAATCTACAGTTATTTTATGGTTATCGGTAAGCAATAACAATTAGTATTCTGGTCATTTCACTTGTCTCACCTGATTTGATTCAGCCAAAGACAGCTTCCAAACACTTGTCTCTGATAAGATACAATTTCTAGCCGAGAACATTTTTATCCTCAGCCGTTATCTTGACCGTTATCTGAATTGTACCTTTTTCCCTTGTTTTGAAAGTTTCTACTGTCCTTTGTCTATGGCTGTTCCTGTCTGTAACATTTACACTGTCTCCCACTCATTCGGTTGGATGGGGTTGCTTTGTAATGCAGAGGGAGGACACCAGCACAGATTCCATTCCCCACACTGACAGAGGTTACTATGAAGAGGACTCTCCCTCAACCTCACCCCAACAGCTTAGGTGTGCTGACCCTAAGGTTAAACCACCACGAGTGGTCGCTCTGTCTTGATACAGCAGCCACATTGGAACACTATTCTATCATTTTTGCATTTTTTTAAATCTACGTTACCATTTGTTTTGCGTTATGTTCCTGGGTGTTTTGGATCAGTGTCATTTGTACTACTGCAAGCATTTCCCCACACTGCATATTCCTGCCCCATAATCCTTGACTCCATTGTTATCCACGAACCTTCTGTCTGTGCCTCAAAAATATTCAATATCTCTGCCTCCAATGCTCTGCTGGACGAGATCTCCAAAATCTCACAACACTGAGTAAATAATAAATAACCTCATCTGGGGTGTGAGGTTGTTTTTTTTGTCTCCTTACCTGCAAAAGACATCATTACTTTAGAAGCAGTTCAGAGATGCTTTATTTCACATATTCCAGGGATGAAGGACATATATTATAGAGGTTTTAATAGAGTATTTTTGGAATGAGAGGTGATCTTATTGAAATATGCAAGACTTTTAGGAGCATGGATCAAGTAGATAACCACTAGGTGTTTGTCTAGTCCAAACTTGTCATTGTTATAGAATCTCTACAGTGTGGAAGCGGGATATTGTATCTATTAAGTCCACACTGGTCCACTGAACGGCATCCCACCCAGACCTGTCCCCGACCCTGACCATGTAATCCTGCACTTTCCATGACTAAACCGCTTAATCTACACATCCCTGAGTACTATGGGCAACTGGGCACGGTCAAGTAACTCTAACCTGCACATCTTTGGACTGTGGGAGGAAACTGGATCACCGGGAGGAAACATACACAAACACGGGAAAAATTGAAGGTTGCAATTGAACTCAGCTCCTTGGTGGGATGAGGCAGCAGTGCTAACCAGAGATCCGTCATGCTGCTCCGATATTTCTATTAGTTATATGTGGTTGACTAAAAAAATCTGTCTGACTTGTTCCTATCACTGAAACTGACCCAGTTCTGAGACCTTTATCATCGGCCATATCTCCAACCTGGTTACATTTAAATTTGTTGTGAACAGTGGAGAAGTACTACTACAAAAGGTAGTAGTGGCACCCTGCAACCACAGTCAGAACCGGAGTGAGGAGAATTCACAAAGTGGGCATTTATTCCAGTGGGAATTCTCTTTCCCAGAAGTTTGGGAGGGCTGAATCTTTATATTATATCGAGGCTGGCTTCGTCTGATTTTCCATAGACAGGTGAATCAGGGATAATGGTGCACGGAGAGAAAAGTGCAGCTGGGTCCACAATGAGATGGACCATGACCTACATTCCTGGCGGAGTAGTGTCGAAGTGCTGATTGGCCCACTCATGTCCCTCAGCCCTGTGTTCTGAGGTTCCGTTCAACCCTTCAGACCTGCTGCACACAGGCAGAATGAGGCCACGCCGATGTTTCGTCTTGTTTCGAAAATGTATTTGTAGAATTTAGGCTGGCTCAACTCCACTTTCCTGTTACCCCCTAGTATCTCTCAACTCGCTTATATGTCCGAAACCAATCCACCCCGTCTGTAAATGCATTAATTGACCCAGTTTCCACAACTCTCTGGGATCAGGAATTCCAGACATTCACTGTCTTCTGAAAGATGAGATTTCTTTACATCCCAGATTGAAATCGATATCCCTTATTCTGTATCAATGTCCCGGAGTGAGACACTCTGCCCAGGTGTGGAACCACATTCTCAACAAATACCTTTCAAGCCTCCTCTGTACATTGTCCATTTCAGTAATGTCACGCTCATTCATTTCAAGCACAATGAATAATTGCCTCAACATTTTTGATGTACTCAATAATTCAACCCTTTCTACCCAGAAACCCACTTAATGTACCAATCTAGTTACTTTCTGCATCAGCAGGATGACTTTATGTTTCATGCGCAGGAACACTCCAATCCCTTTGTACTGATGGTTTGTTGGGACTCATCTTCATTCAATAACAGGCTGCCATTTGGTTGTCAATGTCATCCTTAAATTCGGATGTGTATTGCACTCATCTCCCTCCTGCAGGCTCGCAGTATAGATATAAATAACTGAAGCCATTGGACTGATATTGGTGCTAATCCAGTAGATATGTGTGTATCATAATGATCGATGAATCCTGACTGTCCAATTTCTATGTGATAACCATCCGTCATCCCATGCTAATATATTATCCATCATACTATGAGTTTCTGTCTGGTGGAAGAGCCTTTACTTTGTGATACCTTGTGGAAAATCTCTGGAAATCCTCATGTCTACCAGTTCCCCTTTATCACGCCCGCTTGTTACATTCCCATGGATCTCCAAAAAAACTTTGCATGATTTTACAAGGCAAAATATAGTTTCCCTTTCACAAAACCATGCTGACTCTGCCTGAACCTTTTCTAGATGCACTGCAATTCCTTCCTTAATAACATACTGTCGCAGATTCCCAGCACTAATGGAGAGACTAAATGGTTCCTGCTTTCTGTCTCGCTCCATCTTTGAAACCAGGTGCTATATCGGAGCGTTACGAGTTTTGCTGGAACACTTCTGTAATCTAGAGAGTGATGGAATATTTCACACAGTGGCACCGGCCACTCTGTAACATCTTCTTTTAAAGCCAATTATGACTTACTGCTGATCTGCCTACTCTTAATCTTATCTGTTGTTAAAAACCTTGTGCCTTTTGTTCGAGACAGTTCGAGAATTCTCCTATTTCTATTTTCTTGATGATTTTGAAATCCTTACAGTGCCTTCCCTGTGAGGATTGATGTCAAATACTGGTGTAAATTATCTGCCCGTTCCCTGTAGCCACGTCCCCAGTCACGCCCTCCGAATGTTCTTCATATACTTTCATGACTTTCTTTCTACCAAAGGTCACACAGTCATCTTCAACTTTTTATATACACACAGAAAACCTTGTGACGCTTGTTTTTATATTTCTTGCCAATTTATTTACGTCATATCTTTTCATCCTTTTTCCGTCTATTTCTTGCTTTCTTTCCTCGTTTTCTCGAGTTATACAGTCATATTGCACTCAAACATTTCATCCAACCTGCCCATGCTGACCAGGTTTTTCGAACTAAACTAGTCTCATGCGATTGCATTTGGTCCACATGCCTCTAAACGCTTCCCATTCATATGTTTGTCCAAATGTCTTTTAAATGTTGTCCCTGTAATTGCATCGACCAGCTCCTCTGGCAGCACATTCCATGCACAGACCTCCTCTGGGTGCAGTAGTTATCGTGTTATCCCTGATAAATCTTCCCCTTTTCACCTTAAAGCTGTATACTATGTCGTTGGTATCCCTATCGTGTGGAAAAGACCTTGGCAATTCACCCTATCCATGCCTCCCATGATTTTATAAACTTCCAGAATGTCACCTCTCAATGTTCTTCATTCCATTTGAAACTAACTTCAAGAATAAACATCCACTCATAAGCAGTGCAGATTTGAAACAATATTTTAAAAATGACAGGTGAACAACCCTCAGCCCAAACTTCATTCTGTGATTTGTTTTTCTCTTTGTTATAATACTAAGGCAGGTGAAACTCTTACTAGTGCCAATAAGACGTCAAGAAAATAAATTCCTTTGTCTAAAGGGGATGATGATCTCTACAGTGAAAAGGTTTCTCGAGCCAGAGCTATGTAAGAACGGGACTGGTTATACCACACAGTCAGCGTGCAGTTGCCCTTAGTACAGTGAGATGAAGGCTGAGAATACTGTTTGAAATTTGGATTATTCAGTGCAAAGGGGAAGAGGTGTCTTCAATAAAGTTTACTCCAAGAAGGAAGTTTTCCGGAGTGAGTTGAATGGAGAGGCCGAACCACAGAGGCAAAGTGGCTTCAGAAACAGAGCTTGATGCTACTGCAGGGAAGGTAGACTTGATCAAAGAACTTCAGTTGTCGTGGGTCGGGACCATAATGTCAGAGAATGTGCATTGTAATTGGAGAGGGAGTACCTGGAATCAGAAAGGGGAGACACACAGGGAAGAGGATACAGCAGCAATGGGAGGGGTTTTAAGATGTAAGTTAGGAAATTCATGTGGTGAAGTAGATCACAGCTGGACAGAAGGAAAATTGTATTCACTTACAACCTGTAACGTTTGCCCAGTCTAATCCTTCAGTCTATTATTCCCATTGTCGGATCGGTGATTCAATGACGCTATACCAGGATGAGAACCATGTGTACCTAAAACTGATGACAATCCATTTAGTGCTATCACATTGACTACTGTACTTACATTCCAAACAGCAGGACTAATATCTGATAGAGAGGGCAACACGATTACAAAGCAAACAGATCAGATCGAAGCTCTGCAGTCCTGCCACATCCAGTCAGAAATGGAGCTGAACCATGGAACAACTGACAAGAGAAAATCACTCCACAAATATTATTTGAAAACAATATTCATTGGGATTAGGGCGTCGCTGACTAGGTCAGTATTTATTGCCCAGAGGACTGTTTAGAGTCAATGATATTGCTGTGTGTCTGGAGTTACATGTGGGCCAGAGCAGGTATGGATAGCAGTTTCCTTCCCTAAAGGACGTCAGTGAACCAAATTATTTCTCCCACAATCAGCAATTGATTCATGATCATCATTAAACTCTTAATCCCAAACATTTATTGGATTTGAATTCCATCATGTACTGTAACAGGATTCGAACTCAGATCACCAGAACATTACTGGGGCTAGCAAGGCCAATAACCTGCACATTTTTGGAATGTGGGAGGGAGCACATCAGCAGAAACATCACTTTGCTATTGCTTTAACATTTCGTGAAAAAATGGAAACTTTCTGCACATCAGTGTAAAAGACAATGATGCAGTGTATACACCATCCTCAGCATGAAGTGCTGCTTGGATGATCCACACAGAACATCAGATGCCAGACTTCAAACAATTCGATTCGCTGCACGTAACATTAAGAAACAGCTGAACACAGTAGATACGACAAAGGCAATGGGCCCTGACACCATTCCTGCAATAGAACGAAAGACTTGTGCTGCACAACAAGCCGTGTGTCTGTGGAAGCTGTTTCATTCCAGCTCCAACTCTGAGATTTCTCTGGCAACGCGGAAAATTACACAAAAGTGTCCCGACCCTAAGAGGAGAATAATTTCAATCTTACCAATTACCACTCCCTCAGTCCCATCACGATAATCAAATTGGTGGGAATTCCTTTGACGGAGCTGTCGGCCAGCACAGAAATAACGTGCACAGTGCTGTGTCCGATAGGCCCCCATGTGGAGTCAGTGTTGCTGTGAAAATGTCACTGGATTACTACTCCAGACCAGAATAATGCTCTGGCAGCTGGTGGAAGTTAGAAGCAATTAATAGAATATCGAGATCTAAATCTGGTACCAGTAATATTGACCTTGAAGCGCATGTCAATTGTCAATGTAAATTTCTTTCCCTAGTGTACATTCAGGAAGTGAATCTCCCGTGCTTTCCTGGTCGAGCAAAAAAGTGAGTCCAGACACACAAACATGTGCTAAACTCTTCAATGGTCTCTGAAGTGGCCATGCAAGGCCGTAATATCAAACTTCTCCGAGGTCTTAATGGATAAAAATGAGACCTCCTTCCTTACATCTGAGAGGTTATGACAACATTAACAGAGCTTTCCCACAGACTGCACAGAAACATCGTGAAATGAGTAGGCCTTTCAACACATTGAGCTTTCCCCACTCTAGGTTTAGACCAAACATCTCTTCAATTAACCTTTCCCTAACACTATATACTGTATATCCTTTGAAGTGATCATATATCAGAAAAATATGAAGTCGGAACTTTGGTCCGTCAATTTTGCTCTCCCATTCAATATAACAATGGCTGATCCTGTATCTCCACACCAAACTCCTGCTGCAACTTCACCCCTTTAGTGTCTCCAAATCCTTATTTATATTCAGTACCTTAGTTTCCACAGTCTTATGTGGGACAGAATTCCCCAGGTTCACCAGACTGCGAGTGGAGACATTTATTCTCATCTCAATTCAGAGTGGCTTGCCTGTACCTAATACTGTGACCCTTGTTTTAGGCGTCCCAGCCAGTGGAATTACCATCCCTGCTGACAATCTGTTTCACCCTGTCAGAGTTTTTTTATATTTCACTGAGATCTCCACCCATTTTATTAAACTCCATGGAATACAGGCCCAGTCGCCTCAAGCTCTGCTCCCACAGGAAGCTTGTCATCCCAGAGATCAGTCTGGTCATACTTCACTGCACTTCCTCAATGTCAGGTTTGTGCTTTGTCAGATAAGGAGACCACTACTGCACGCAATATTGCACAATGTTCGAGATGGGGGCTCATCAAGGCCCTGTGTAGCTGCCGTAAGACACACCTGGGCTCAAATCACCCAGAATTAAAGGTCAACACATCATTTATCTTTCTACCTGCTTTCTGCTGCAGCAGTATTGCTTTCTGTGACTGGTGTACAACGAGATCGAGATCCTTTTCAATGATACAGCTCCCCACTTGGTTGGTCTATGTACACTGGTCAGTGTTTCAATATCAATCCCAGTATTGATTTCTGGCTTCAGAACTCACTGCCCTGCATGGACCTGGAGTTTGGTGCTGAAGAAGTCAACAAATGTATACACATAAGTATCTTCATACAGCAACGTTTTTACATTAATTCCTTTTGAAATGCTAGCTTGTTCGTCCAGTTTTTCCTACCAAATTGCTCCATGTTACGTCTATCCAAATTGTTCTTCATCTGCCACGTATTTTATCATTTCGTCCACCTGTCTCAATCAACTTGATACTTTTTTTATATCCTCCTCACCCACTCACAATCTCAGTTTGGTACCATCCGCAGATTTGGAAAGATTACATTTAATACACATGAACAAATGTTTGATCTGTTTTCTGAATAGATGGGGCCCAAACAGCAATTCCTGGATTATCCCGCTAGTCATTGCTTTCTGCTGCAAAATATCTGGAACGGTTTGTGCTGATTCACTTTTTCCTGTCAGCTCTCCTATTCTCAACCCATGCCAGTATATTAGATCTCGCTGTTAGACACTGTTATGGGCCAGGACAGACCCCCTCAAATCATTTCAAGGAAGTAGCACAGACCCAACGTTTGCTCGCTGACTTAAGCAAGTGTAAGGCGGATATTCCAGGAGAGATGCAGCTGATCAAGTCGCTTAGTTTTAGACAAAACAGAATGTCTTTGCAAGATTACTGAGTGAGACACAAACACAAGAGGATACAATACAGAATAACTTAAACCAACCGAAAATCCAACAGATTATCCCAACTTAATAATGGTGTTCCAAGTACTTAATACAATCCTCATAAACACCCCATGGCAAAACAGAAACAAGCAAACCCAGTTTCTTACAGGAGACTTGTCAGAGAGAGGGAGGAACAACATGGACCTGCTTCTCTGGGTCCGGGAGCTTTACAACTGGCTGCCTGCTTTAAGTAAACCGCCAGACTGCGGAAATCAGATCAAACAAACCAAAGCAGAGGAGCTGAATTGGGATAACTGGCATCTCCACTTTCTTAAGAACAGAAGAACTAGGAGCAGAAGGAGGCGGTCTGGTCCTCTGACATTCAATCAGATCATGACTGATCTACTCGTGGACTCTGATCTACTTTCCCGCGCTCTTAACGTATCCCTTATTTACTTTATTATTCAAACAGTATCTACCTTAGTTTTAAATACATTTACTGAAGTAGTATCTTCTACTTAACTGGGCAGGGAATTCCAGAGATTACAAACCTCTGGGTGAAGAGGTTCCTTCTCAATCCTAAATCTACTCCCTCTAATGTTGAGGTCATTCCCTCTTGTCCTAGCTTCACCTGCCAGTGGAAACATCCTGTCTACTTCTATCTTATATACTGAATGCATAATTTTATATGTTTCTATGAGATCATCCTCTCATTCTTATAAATTCAAATAAATATAGTTCCAAGTCACACCTCATAAGCCAACCCCCTCACCTCTGGAATCACCAGAATAAACCACCTCTGCACCCCCTCCAGTGCCAGTATACCCTTCCTGAAGTATGGAGACCAAAACTGCATACAGTACTCCAGGTGTGGCCTTACCAGCACTCTGGACAGCTGCAACATAACCTCCCTGCTTACAACCTCAATCCGTTTAGCAATGAAGGACAACATTACGTTTGCTTTCCTCAGTAATTGCTGTACCTGCAGACCAACCTTCTGTGACTCATGCACATGGACATGCAGGTCCCTCTGTACACCAGCATGCGGCAACGTTTTAGCATTCAAGCACTCTTTTCTGGCACTCCCAACAAAATGGATGACATCACATTTATCAACATTGTATTCCATCTGCCAGACCTTTACCCACTCACTCAAAGTATCAATGTTCATCCACGAAGTCTCACAGTCCTCTGCATGCTTTGCTATTAAACGCATCTTCGTGTCATCTGCAAACCTTGACACACTATACGTTCTCTCCAACTCCAAATCATCTATATAAATTATGAATAATTGTGGCCCCAACACTGATCCCTGAGGCACAACACTAAGTATTGATTGCCAGCCAGAATATCACTCGCACTCACAATTTGCTTCCTGTTAGTCAAGCAATCCTCTATCTATACTGATACTTTACCCGTAACGCCATGCACCTTTTTCTTATGCAGCAGCTTGTTGTGCGGCAACTTGTTGAAGACCTTTTGGAAATCTAGGTACACCATAGCCACTGGGGCCTCGTTGTCCACTTTGCTCGTATTATGTCCATAGATTTCCAAAAGACTTGTTAAACATGACCTGTTCTTCATGAACCCATGCTGCGTCTGCGCAATGGGACGATTTCTATTGAAATGCTTTGCTATTTCTTCCTTGATAATACACTCAAGCAGTTTCCCAACTACACAGGAAAAGCTAACTGGTGTATAATTTCCCATATTTTGTTTACCTCCCTTTTTATACAGTGGCGTCACATTTGCTGTTTTCCAATCTGCTGGGAATGCCCTGGAGTTCAGGAAATTTTATCAAACTGCCACAATTGCTTTTACCATTTCTCCCACGATCTCTTCTAGAACCATGGGTTGCATTCCATCACGGTCAGGAGACTTGCCTACCCTCAGCTCCATTCGCTTGCCCAACACTATCTCTTCCATAATAATGATTGTTTCCAAGGTCCTCACCGACCTCCGCCTCTACGACAATTACTAGCATGCTATTAGTGTCCTCCACTATGATGATAGATACAAAACACCTGTTCAATGCCTCGGTCATTTCGTCATATCCTATAACTAAATGACTCTTCCCATCCTCTGAAGGACCAACATTTACACGAGTCATGTTTTTTTTTCATTTTATGTATTTATGGTATGTAACATCATCTAACTATCTTTATATATTGTACTTGTTTTTTTTGTTTTGTTTTCTCTCGTGTTCTATCATATTTTTCTTTATAATTCATTTTGTTGACCTTTATAGTTTTCCCCAAGCTTCTAGGTTTCTGCTGTTCTTGGCCACTTCGCATTCTTTCTCTTTCAATTTGATAGCGTCCCTTATTTTCTTAGACACAATTGACAGATTACCCATTTTCTTAGAGTCTTTCCTTTTCACTGGAATATACTTTTGCCACGGAAATTAAAAATCTCCTTTGAAAATGCTCTACTGCTAGTCAACTCTCCCATCATAATGTATGTGTTTCGATGTGACTTTCGCCAATTCCTTCCTCATTGTATTGTAGTCTCCCTTGCTGAAGCACGGGACCCTGGTATTGAATTTTATCTTCACACTCTCCATCTGTATTCTAAATTCAACCATACTGTGATCTCTCCTTCACTATGATGTGAATAATTATTCTTGTCACATTGTACATCACGAGACCTATGATACCTTGCTCCTCACTATGCGTGCGATTATGTTAGACTTGAAAACATTCCCAAGTAGTCAAACACAGACTTTTTGGATTCGTTGCTTTTAAGACATCCATGAAAAATAAAACAAGGACAGAATAAACTTGTTAAAGGAGTAGCATTGTCACAACCATAGACTTGGGACTTCATCAAAAATGTTTCTGATAATCCAAATTCACTGCATCCATTGCTGCACCGTAATTTATTTCTCAATCAGTTTCTCAAATATGATTGGCCTTTAATAAATCGTCAATGACTTTTCCTGTGTTCATTACTTTTACATTAATGTAGTTTTCAAAGTTCCCTGGTAATTCGTCCTTTCTAATAGACTTTTGTATAGTCCTGATTGTTTTTTTGGTGCTAAGCAGACTGTGTTTCCCTGCCTCCTTTAGCAATACTGGGGTTACATTTGCTGCTGTCAAATCTGTGAATTCAGTTCCAGAATCGTCAAGCATTTGGAAGAGGATAAACAGGGTATTCATTATTACCTTGGCCACCTCGGTTAGTAATCAACGAGAAGATTAACAGGTCATGGGGATTTATCAGATTTCAGTCAATATAATTTCCCTAAAACTGTTTATGTACAGATTTGATTCTATTTACCTTTTCTCAGTAGATTGAGATGTGCTTAGAATTTACTTTTTGAAATGTTTTCTTTTGTGAAGGCAGAACTGAAGTGGTTGCTTCATAGTGTTGACATTTTCCTGTTCTCCGTTCTCTGGTTTCAGCTGCAATGATCTTCTCTCACATTTCACCTTGGTATACTCAATGTTGAGAAGCTTTTACATTTCACTCCTGTTAATGTACGCTTCGTAAACCCATCATTTCCTGTCTTATGCTGCTCAGTGATTGACCTTTAACAGTCATACAATCACAGAAGCACACTCTGTACAGTCAGAAATACAGTACAATCTACATTAGTCCCACTTTCAAACATCAGGCCTGTAGGCGCGAGTGTTATGACACTTCAAGTGCTTGTCCAGGTACCTTTTCACGGCTGTGAGATGACCCACAATAACTTCCCTCAAAAAAGTGTATTCCAGACACCAACATCCTCTGGGTGAAAAACCATCCTGAAATCCTCTCTAAACCTCAAACCCTTCACTTTAAAAGTGTCCTCCTTTATTCTTGACCCTCTGACTTCAAGCAACCACTGCTGTCTATCCACCCTGTCCATGCCCTTCATAATCTTACCCGACGGAATCACGTTCCCCTCAGTATTCTCTGCTCCAAAGTAAACAACTCGAGCTTATCCAGCCTCTCTCTAAAGCTGATATGCTCCATTGCAGGGAACATCGTGGTGACTCTCCTCTGTGCCACTTTCAGTGCAATCACATCTTTCCTGTAATATGAATCCCTGAACTGCACACAGTATTCCATCTTAGCCTAACCAAATTGCTATATAGCTCTTTTAATCTATGCCTCGATTAGTAAAGGCTATGCCTATTGTCTCCAATTCCTTCTTAACTAATCTCTTACCCATTCCCGTCACATTCAAGGATGTGTGGAGAAGCATCCTCTGAAATTCCGAGCCTGCTGCCATTTATTGGGTCCTCCTCTGTCTGGTTTCTTCTTCCAAAGTGCATCATCTCATATTTATCAGGATTACATTTCATCTGTCATTGATCTGCCCATCTGACCATTCCATCTGTATCTTCCAGTAACGTTAGACCTTCCTCCTCACTGCCAACCACCCGAGTAATCTATGTGTCAGACACAAACCTAATTATTACACTCTATCCATGCCCCTTCACGTTCACATCTATATCAATTATGAATACCACAAATAATAAGGGACATAGCACTGACACACAAACAGTCTTCAACAGCCACCTGTTTTCTGCAATAGTTTCTCGCACACTGATCTGCTATTCACTGGTATGTAGTTCCCTGGTTAATTTCTACAAACCTTCCCATAAAAGGTGCTTTCCAGTCCTCGGCACTTACCTGTGACCAGATTGCATTTAAACATTTGCATCAGCGCCTTTCATCCCTTGTCTCCAACAGCAGCCTGAGATGTAACTGAGCTGGACCTAGGGACGTGTCCAATTTTATACCAGCCAAAACTATCAAGCAAGCCCTGTACACATCTTACATCAATCTGCTCAAGAGCCTCTCAGTCCATCTTCTGGAATTCTGTCCCTACATCCTCCTTCTCCCAAGTAAAACAGACATGAAGCTCTCATATATCAATCTATCAATGCTCACCAGATTCACAAACAGATTCCCGCCTTGATCTCAGGCCAAGTTTCGTCAGGAGAAAACCTTACTATCTGAGGCATGAATCTGGAGAATGTCCATTCAGTGTGTGGGATCAGTATATTTTATTTAGATCCAGACAGCAAAATTGTATACAATGCTCCAGGTGCAGTCTCACCAGCACTCTGTGTAACTAGTGCAGAATGTTTTTATTGCTAGTCGGAATAAAGTACTGCAGAAGCTGGAATCTGTACTGAAACTAACACATGCTAGACATCACAGTAAGTCAGACAGCATCCGTAAAGAGAGAGCAAGTTAATGCTTTGAATCTAGTTGACACTTCATCGTCTGTATTCGGATTCCCTTTAAATGAAGGCAAACTTAACTTTTACCTTCCCTGTTTGTATATGTTCCTCCCGATACACTTTGCTTTAATGTTTTCTGCTAACATATCTTTTGTGTGTGCTGATTAAAAATCCTCCTGAATATCTGACTATATCGCTTCCATTGCTTCTCTATGTTTAGGTCTACAAGATATATCTTCAAACAAAACATTTGTAACTTGTAACTTCCCTTTCATAAATGCAGAATAATTCTCTTGAGGTTTGTTATTACTTTCTCAGTGTCCAATATTACATTCGTTATGATAGATTGCAAAAGATGGCTTCCTGTAGATGACAAGTAAACTGGTCTGTAGTTTTCCACTCTCCCGCTTCCCTTCTTAAATCATTGGAATGCATTGATATCCTTTCAAATTGAACACGAATAAATACAGTCATCTACAATACAATCCATCTGTGTATTGCTGCTTTCTCGGAAATTGCAGTATGAAGTACATCTGGTCTGTCAGACTTACCAATCCTCAATCCAGATATGTTGTCGTATACTACCACGTCACTAGTATGAATGATTTTAGTGTTTAATTACAAAAATTCTATGGTATTTCTGGGATATTGTCTGGATCTTCGTCAGTGAAGATAGACATAATGTAACTGATTCGTCTCCCTGTGAATTTTCTGTCCACTACAAAAAATTATCCTGTCCATACATTCACTGTGCCACATTTGGCCTGTTTTCATTTTCCCTTCGAATATGAACAGACATTTTTCGCCAGTATTTACCAAGAAGAAAAAAAATGCAGCACAGGAACAGACCCTTCGGGCCCGCCAAGCCTGCACCAACCCAGATCCTCTATCTAAACTTGTCACCTATTTTCGAAGGATCTGTATCCCTCTGCTCCCTACCCATTAATATATCTGTCTACATACATATTAAATGTCGCTGTCGTGACCACGTCTACCACCTCTGCTGACATTGCGTTTCAGGCATCTGCCAGTCTATGTGTAAAGAACTTTCTTAACATATCTCCCATTAACCTTTCCCCTCTCATCTTGAATTCCTGACCACTAGAAATTGAGTACCCCACTTTGGGAATAAGTGTCTTGCTATCCACCCTGTCTATCCCTCTCATGATTTTATAGAACTCAATCAGGTCCCCCGATCTTCCGTCAGTCTAATGAAAATAATCCTAATCTACCAAACCTCTCTTCATGGCCAGTTCCCTCCAATACCAGGCAACATCCTGGTGAAACTCCTCTGTACCCTCTCCAAAGCATCCACATCTTTTTGGTAATGTGGCGATCAGGACTGTATGAACTATTCCAAATGTTGTCGAACCAAAGCCGTACACAACTGTCACATGGCCTGTCATCTCTTGTACACAATAAAATCCAACAGATTCCCTTCTGTGGATGACAAGTTAACTGGTCTGTATTTCGCCACTATCCCTTTTCTTCCCTTCTTAAAATGGTGGAATGCGGGAAGCAAAGAATGCTGTTTGCCTTCGTGACCACTCTATCGACCTGCCCCTCTAAGGAACAATGGACCTGAACACCTAAATCTCTCTGCACATCAGTTTTGCCCAGGGCTTTTTCCATTTACCCTGTAGTTCACTCTTGAATTGCATCTTCCGAAATGCATCATCTCGCATTTGTCCAGATTGAACTTCATTTGCCATTTCTCTGCACAACTCTCCAATCTATCTATTTTCTGCTGCATTCTCTGACAGTCCCCTTCACTTTCTGCTACTCCACCAATCTTAGTGCCATCTGCAAACTTATCAATCAGACCACCTTTACCTTCCTTCTGTTCATTTATGCGTATCATAAACAATAATGGTCCCAGCACTAAACCCTGTGAAACAGCACACAGAACAGTTCTACATTTTGAGAAAATTCCTTCCACAGCTATCCTCTGTCTGATGCTGCTCAGCCTGTTCTCCATCCATTTAGCTAGTAGATCCTGGACCCCTTGCAACTTCACCTTCTTCATCAGCTTACCTCGTCAAAAACCTTACCGAAGTCCAGTATCTGACATCGACAGCCCTTTCCTCGCTATCAATTTTCAATTCCATAAATAAATCTATTATGTTTGCGAAGATGTGACCTCCCCGGAACAAAACCAGGGAAGGTTTTGTTTGGAGTCTGTTTAGAATCAGACGGGTTTTATTTCCAAGGCAGGATTTTATAAAATGCACATTAGCTTACTGCCTACTAAGAGCATGTTTTTTAAAAAAAAAACAAAATAGAATGCATTTTCAAATACAAATCTGCAAATTCAAATTCACCCCACAGATTTGTGTGTGTGCATGTGAGAAATATAGAGTGTGTGTGCACGGGGGTAAGGGAAGAGTGAGAGAGAGAGAGCGTTTATGTGTGTGTGAGAGAGAAACAGCGTGTGTGCACATGTGCTTGCAAGGGTGACAGGTGTGTGTGTCCTCGGTAAGACACAGACAGATGTGGCAGATCCCTTTCCCCACACAGACTCACGCTCTGATTTCAGAGCTTCCACACTCTGCAGCCTCTGCTCCATTTGTTGTTCATGTTACAGACCCAGAGACTGTAACTACAGTCCCCATGCTCCATCTTCAGTTGGGTCACAAAATCCTCAGGTCTCCCTGAATGTCTGTGGCAGCTCACTGCACACCCTCCAGCAAACCAACCCCAACACTTCCACTAAATTTTGAACAACAGGAGTCAGTCAGAAGATTTTCATAGAGTGATAGAGTCACAGAGATGTACAGCATGGAAACAGACGTTTTGGTCCAACCCGTCCTTGCCGACCCGATATCCCAACCCAATCTAGTACTACCTGCCAGCACCCAGCCCATATCGCTCCAAACCATTCCTATTCATATACCGATCCAAATGCCTCTTAAATGTTGCAGTTGTACCAGCCTCCATCACTTCCTCCGACAGTTCATTCCATACACGTACTACACTATGTGAAAAAGTTGTCCCTTAGGTCTCTTTCCCCTTTCACCCTAAACCTATGCCCTCTATTGCTGCACTCCCCGAACCCAGGGAAAATACTTTGTCTATTTACTCTATCCATGCCGGTCATAATTTTGCAAACCTCTATACGGTCACCTCAGCCTCCGGCTCAAGTTCGATGCCTGCTCCTTCACAAAAATACTCGAGGGCTTCCTCGTGTTACTGATCACACGATCAGCTGAGAGGGACAAACAAAGGCATTCAGTGGATAGGCACAGCCTAAGTTTCAAAGACGTGAGTCAGAACTGCTGAATCCCTCCTGTCCAACATGGATCATTAAAATGTCAACTTTTTTTTCCTGTAAATTGCAAGAGCACTGCAGGATTGCATGTATAACATGGAACATGGGACACAAGGGGAAGTGAACAACAGTCCACACACACCATTTCATTGTTTCTGAGTTTCCTAATGTCAGCACTCGATACATTAGGCAGGCAAAACCCAAAGCCAGGGCAAGTCCAGAGGGACAAAAAAATCACATTAAAGATAGAAACAGATAATTAAGATAGAAATAGGCCATGTTGGTGAAATATGGAGAAAAAGACAGGGCAGTGGGACTAACTGGGGAGCTCTGCTGACTATGCCAATGTATTGGTTAGTAAAATGAACCACATGCCCAGCATGGCGAGCTGTGCAGACTGTACCAGTGTAATGCTCAGTAAGGAGAAAGTGAGGGCTGCAGATGCTGGAGATCAGAGCTGAAAATGTGTTGCTGGAAAAGCGCAGCAGGTCAGGCAGCATCCAAAGAGCAGGAGAATCGAGGTTTCGGGCATGAGTCCTTCTTCCATGAGAAGGCCTCATGCCTGAAACGTCTATTCTCCAGCTCCTTGGATGCTGCCTCACCTGCTCCGCTTTTCCAGCAACATATTTTCAGCTATTGCTCAGTAAGCTGAACTATCTACCCAGCACAGGGAGCAGTGCAGACCGTGCCAGTGTATTGCTCAGTAAGCTGGACTGTCTGCCTAGCATGGGCAGCTGTGTAGACTATGCCAGTGTATTTCAGCCTCAGTATTGGCCGAGGATGGGTTGTAGTCAGAGGGACGAAATGCAGTCTGTAACCAGAACAGAACATAGTGACATCAATGCTTTCAATATTTAAGCAGCAAGGGCAGTGATACAATGGATCATGTTTCCCAGTTGAAACTGGACAGGTCAACATAAAGACCCATGAGTAACACTGCCAGAAGCAAGGTGGGAGAGAGTGAAATAACAAGTTCATTGCTGCATTTAGTAATGGTTTGTAAAGTGAACATCTCGATTTAGAGACTCAGCAGGAACAATAACAGCGAGAATGATAGTAGAATTTATTAAAGGATAGTATTACAGTCAATCATGATTTATAAAATTAATGACTGAACATTGAGACTTACCAGGGACACCAACGAAAGCCAGGATTGGATAATAAAAATATTGAATAATGTAAAGGGCATATTCGATCCGCCACCATAATGGCCTTCGATCATAATATGTAGAAAGAAGCATAACATCCCAATATAAATTCCTGTCCATTCTTGAATCATTCCAGTCTAATATTCTCAGATTGTGAAACGTTGTTTGAACATTCCAGTCTAATGTCCTCAGATTCTGATTCATTGTTGGAACATTCCAGACACTTGTGCTCTCATTCTGATCTCTCCCCACTGCCTCTCTTGAGCTGCCGATACCTACTAATGATGTAGGTGATGCTCCCTCTCATACTGTGGAATAGCACAATCAACGGAACCCATTTATCATTAAAAGATGGACCTCCTCCACTGGGATAATGACAATCCATGGAGACTGGCATTAAGCACACTCACTAAGCAAACAGGCTCAGTTAACCCCTTCCTTATGTAACTTTTCCTATCCCAATAAAAGGGAACATTTACTCTCTTTGGGCGGAATAGATGGGTGTTGCTTAGGGATGGTCGATAAATCTTTCAATCTTCTTATTATTTCTTCTGTGTATGTGGGAGTAGTGCAAGAACACTGCAGAACTCTTTACATTACATACTGTTTATAAAGGGAGATAGAGATAAATAAACAAACTAGCTGCATAAGGTGACCAGTGGAGACACTTCCATAGACAATAAACCAGTGTCCACTATTTATTGCCCATTGGCATTGTGCAGTGCTACTCCTTGTGACATCATTCAGAGCATCGAGTCTACTGCTCAGGAAAAGGAGAAGGTAATTCTGTGCCCATGTGTCTGTCACAGAGGGACAGGAGGAGACCATTCAGCCTCTCGACTCTGTTACAGAAGGACAGTGGGAGGCCATTAAGCCTCTCAGGTCTGTTGCAGAGGGATAGGAGTAGACCATTCAGCCTCTCGGGTCTATTGCAAATGGACAGGAGGAGGCCATTCAGCCTATTGAGCCTGTTACAGAGGGACAGGAGGTGGCCATTCAGCCCATTGAGCCTGTTATAGAGAGACAGAAGGAGACCATTCAGCTTCTCGGGTCTGTTGCCGAGGGACAGAAGGAGGTCATTCAGAGTATTGAGTCTGTGACAGAGGGACAGGAGGAGGCCATTCTGCTTCTTTAGCCTGTTATTCAGTAACTACCAGTTTTAAAATACTTATGGAGAAGAACAATCCTGACATAAATGGTAAAGTTCCAAATTGAATCAGGCCAACTTTGAACACATTATATTGGAAATTTCAAAAGCTGCTTGAGAGAAGCTCGTGGCAGGAAAGTTGGAGGCCTTCACAAATGAGATTACAGAGTCTAGAAAGAGTATGTTCCGTTTCATGAGCAATGCAAGGCTGGTAGGTGTCGGAAATGCTGGATGGGGAGCGGAATTGAGGTTCTGTTCAAGAAAAAGACGGAAACATATGATAGGAATAGACAGGAGGGATCGAGTGAATCCATAGAGGAGTACCAGGGCTGTAGGCTAATAGTAAAGAGGGAGATCAGGAGGGTAAACTGGGGGCATAAGATATCTTTCGAAAATAATGTAAGGGACAATCCAAAGAGATTCTACCAATGCATTGAGGTCAAAAGAGTAACGAGGGAGAAGATAAGGTCCTCTAAAGATCAGCAAAGTGACATACGTGTGGAACTACAGGAGATTGGTGAGATTTTACATAACTATTTTGGATCAGTATTTACTTTGGAGTAGGATATGAAAGGTAGAGAACTTGAGGAAATAAATGGTGATATCTTGAAAAGTGTCCATATTACTGAAGATGAGGCGCTGGCCATCTTAAAAGGCATTAACGTGCATAACTCCCTCTGACCTTTTAGGTGACTCTTGGATAGACACTTGGAAGTTAGTACAATGAAGGGCACATAGGTTAGTCTGATCTTAGAGTAGGAGAAACTGCCGGCACAACATCAAGGGCCTGTACTGTGCTGCACTGTTTTGTGTTCTATGACCTGATCGGGTGTACCCCAGAATCTTATGGGAAGCTAGGGAAGGCATTGTTTGATATCTGGCTGAGATACTTTTATCATGGACAGCCACAGGTAAGGTTGTGCCATTGTTTAAGAACAGTTGGTAAGGAAAAGTGAGGAAACTATAGACCGGTGAGCCTGATGTCATTGGTGGGTAAGTTGTTGGAGGAAATTCTGAGGGACAGAGTTTACTTGTGTTTGGAAAAGTAAATTCTGATAAGTGGTAGTCAACATGACTTTGCATGTTGGAAATCTTGTCTAACAAATTTGATTTAGTTTATTGAAGAAGTGACGAATAAGGTTGATGAAGGCACAAAAATAGAACTGTGGAATAAAATATGGACTTTAATAAGGTATTCAAAAAGGTTCCATGTGGTAAACTGTTAAGCATTGTTAGATCGCATGGAATACAGGGAGAGTTGTAGTTAATTCGCTCAAAGGTAAGAGATGAAGGTAATGCTGGTGCGACATATTTTATTTGGACTGGAGGCTTGTGACCAGCAGTCTGCCACAAGGATCTCATGGGTTTTGTCATTTATGTAAATTATTTGGATGTGAATATTAGTAGGAATGGTAAGTGAGTTTACAGATAACACCAAAATTGGTGAAGTAGTGGATAGTAAAGAAATTAACTCAGAGTAAAGCGAGACCCTGATAAGATGTGCCAAAGTGCCGAGGAGTGGCTGATGGAGTTAATGTCAGACAAACGGATGGTGTAACATTTTTGTGAGCCAAATTGGATCAGCACTTGTAGTAAGGATCCTGGGAAGTGTTTCCAAACACAGACAGCTAAATAGAAACTATAGAAACCCTGCAGTGTGGAAACAGGCCATTTGGCCCATCGAGTCCACAGTGACCTTTGAGATAACATGCTGACCAACACACCCATACTTTACTCCAGTAACTCTACATTTCCCTTAGACAATCCACCTAACCTGCAGTTTAGTGAGGCTACTGAACCTATCCTGTGCATTTTTAGACTGTGGGAGGAAAACCAAACACCCGAAGGAAACCCACACAAACACTGGGAGAAATTGCAAACACCGCACAAAGAATCACCAAAAGATAGAATCGAACCCAGGTCATTGGTGGTCTGAGGCAATAGTTTTGGCCACGTTGCCACCTAACGACCATCGGAGTGAGTGACTGATTCCTCCCACTGTCTGTGGATCTGTCACATCTGTTCAGATGATGTCGAATTCCAGCGTGGTGCCTCTGTCAAGCCCTCCTTTACCTTCTACCCTGGATTCACATTCTAATGGACAGGGCCTTAAGCTGTGACTGACACATTTCCTGCATATCCGCCCTCACCCCTTCCCCTCCTTTCCAGATCAAGTGTTCCATTAATACTGCAGCATGAAAGATAATTGCTGATCTAAAATAAAACAAAGAGCTGTATACACTGGAGATCGGTAAACAATACTTTTCAGATGAAGACTCCCCAGATTTGAAACATTGACTCTGTTCTCTTCTGACAAAGGATTGTGAGAAAGTGACAACTGCAAGTGCACTGAATTCTAAAGTGAATTCCTGATGATGGATTTATGCCTGAAACATCGTCTTTCCTGCTCCACGGATTCTGCCTGAACAGCTGTGCTCTTCGGGGGCCACAACTTTCGACTTTCTTCCTTCAGATGCAACCAAACCAGTTGAGTTTTTCCTGCAAATTCTTGTGTATATAATTTCCTATTTATAACATAAGCAAAGCTTTCCCTGCAGCATTGCCTTCCATGCACATCTCCCACCAGTGTTTGCTTCTCCCTTTTGATTCTAAGCTGCAGTCAAACTGTTTCTGTATAAAAACTGAGCACCGTGGTGATGTGAATGGTAGGTTCAGCGAGATTTTTCTTGATGCCTTTCTCGATGTTACAAAATATCGCTGCATTGTGTTCGAAAAACGCATGCATATGAAAGGTTGAGAAGGATATGGGCCACGTGCAGGGATATGGAGTGAATGTGGACCATTTTTGTCGGAATGGACCAATTCTGGCTGAAGGGTCTGTCTCCATGCAGTAGGATTGCACGACTGTAAATGAAAGTAGTTTGGGATATAGACGCGGGGGGAGAGGGTGGTGGTGGGGGTGGGTTGGTTTTGGTGGGGGGGCGTGGTTTGAGAAAAAATGTCATGGAAAGGTATGTTCACTGGTTTCAAAATTCTGAATGTAGACATGTCGATAGCATCTGACAACATAAGCCAACATTACCAGGAATGATGGGGAATGGGATATTGGTGTGAGATCAGATGATAGAGAGTTTTGGATGAGGATTTGTTCTGCTGCTTTGTACCTGGGAGTGGGGTCTGCAGAGTCTTTGACTCTGGGCTGAATCTAACACTAATTTCTCTCAGTGTCATTTTCATTGAGTGACAGAGGGATTGGTTGTATGAGACTGATCGAGTTTCCTGGTGCGATCTTATCGAACTCACCTCATTAACTACCCAACCCACCGCATGGTGTCCCTGTCATTCAATGCCAACCTAATTCTTCCACTCATCATGTTTGGAGGTATTCACCATCGCCGGAAATCCCTTGATATTGCGTGATCTGTGGAACTGATGCCAAAAATAAAAGCCAGTGGGCAAATAATTGAGCTTTCTCAGTTCGGAGATGCCCTGCCCAGTATAGGCCGAGCATGGCAGATGAGACAATAGTTAATAGACAACAGACAATGGGTGTAGGAGTAGGCCATTCGGCCCTTCGAGCCAGCACCAACGTTCACTATGATTATGGCTGATCAACCACAATCCGTATCCTGTTCCTGCCAAATCCCCGTAACCCTTGACTCCACTATCTTTAAGAGCTCTATCCATCCATAAGGGGCAATTACAACACGGGTTTGTCGACAGGGGCATTGATGTCCTGGAGAATGGGGTAGCAGAGAGGGGGAACATTCTCTTCTCAAAGGGAATCACACCACCAGACCCACCGAGCATGGTCTGAGCTCCCCACACAGCTCAGTGCAGTATCTGTGGTCTGAAGAAATGTCCAGCAATACAGGACAAGCATCAATAACCTTCCCCACTCTGTCAGGATAAGGGTCACTGTATTCTCTCTCTGCTTCCTCACATTCACTGTATATCTGTTATAGAACCTTCCCCTGAAGAAGGCTCATGCTCCAGCACCTCCCCCTCCTATCTCTCTCTTTAGCCTCTGTGATACACCCACTCATTTATAGAATACTCTGGAGAGTGATGATTATGGAATTTTCCAGATAACGTTCCAAACAATTCCCAGTTTCAGGAGAATGAAAGTGCCCCAGTGTGGAAAACATGAGGGAAAGGAACAGTGTGTTTTTTAACAATTAAAATTACATGCACACGAAATTGAAATCCATCATGAACCCAGTCCGTCCTTCAAATGTGCTCTACCATTTAATAAGATTGAGAGTGATCTGACTGCCTCCTGAGCTCCATTTTATAGGAACTTTCATGCATTCAGCCCCTGGCTTCCTGTCTCTGACCAGACAACACCCAGGAATTTTTATCCTGGGTTTTTTGAAGTATGTATTCCTTAGGCATTTCCCATGGGGACGGACTCTCCTACCAATATATCCCATCAGCTTTCTATTTTCATGCAATAGTAAGCATGCATCACACAGACCAATCAGAAATATACTGTTATTTAATAGTTGTCGATATCTAAACACAATTATTATTCTGGTTATTTTGCTTGTGTCACCTTATTTCATTCAGCTCAAGATAGCATCTAACCACTTGTTTCCACAAGTTCTAGCAGGGAACATTTTTATCCCCAGCTGGTACCTTGACCGTTACCTGAATTGTACCTTTTTCCATGTTAAGAAAGTTTCTCTTGCCCTTTGTCTGTGAGTGTTCCTGTCTGAAACAGTCACACAGGCTCAGTTGGCTGGACGGCTGGTTTGTGATGCAGAGGGAGACCAATAGCACAGGTTCAATCCCCCACACCATAGAGGGGACGTTTTCTCAACCTCCAGGGCTCAACTCCACTTTCCTGCTAACCCCTCACATCCCTCAACGCGCTGATATGTCAAAATCCAATCCAGCCCATCTGTAAAATCATTCAGTGACCCAGCCTCCACAACTCTCTGGGTCAGTGACCCAGCCTCCACAACTCTCTGGGTTAGTGAAATTCAGACTTCACGACCTTCTGAAATAAGACATTTCTTTGTATCGCAGTTTGTAATCGATATCCCTTATTCTGTCCCTGAGTTAGAGATTCTGCCCAGGTGTAGAAACACATTCTCAGCATCTACCTTGTCAAGCCCCCTCTGTATCCTTTACGTTTCAGTAATATCACTCTCATTCATTTCAAGCACAATGAATAATTCAACCCTTTCATCCCAGGATCCTGCGTACTGTATCAACCTAGTTACTTGCTGCAACACCACGCTGACTTTATATTTCATACACAGGAACACTCCAATCCCTTTAACCTGCTCCTTTGTTGGGAGCCTTCTTCGTGAAATAACAGCCTGCTTTTTGGTTCGCAGTGTCATTCTCAAAGTCAGATGTATATTGCATTCAGCTCCCACCGTCAGGCTGTCAGAATAGACTGTAAATAACTGATGCCATCGGACTGGTATTTGTGATACGCCAGCAGATATGTCTTTATCATTACGGTCCATTAATCCGGACTCTCTGCTTTCTATGTGTTAACCATCCGTCATCCCATGCTAATACATTGTCTGTAACACTACGAGCTTCTGTCTTGTGTAAGACCCTTTATTTTGTGATACGTTGTGGAAAATCTCTGGAAAGCCACATGCCTACCAATTCCGTTTTATCCAGTCCACTTGTTACATTTTCAGGGCTCCCAGAATAACTTTGCAGGCAAAATATAGTTTCCCATTCACAAAACCATGCTGATTCTGCGTGAAGCTTTTCTAAATGCCCTTCAATTCTTGCCTTAATAATAGACTATCGCAGATTCCCAGTAATAATGGTTAGGCTAAATGTTTCCTGCTTTCTGTTTCGCTCATTTCTTGAAGACAGGCGCCACATTGGAGGTTCTCCAGTTTCGCTGGAATACTCCTGATATCCAGAGAGTTATGGAATCTTTCACACAGTACCACCAGTAACCACTTTTTAAAAATAAAAACAACTGTGAATTACTGCTGACCGGTCTACCCTGACTCTTATCTGTTTGCCAAAAAACTTTGTTCCTTTTGTTACACTCAGTTCAAAAACTTGCCTCCTATTAACATTTTGTTTATATCATTGACATGCGTACAGTGCCTTCCCCTGTGAGGAACAATGAAAAGTACTGGTGCAATTGTTGCTGTTCCCTGTAGCCACTTCCCCAGTCACACCCTCCAAATGACCTCAATAAACTTTCCATTCTTCATTTCTACAGAAGGTCACACACTTATTTTGAACTTTTTTTTATATACACAGAAAATTTTATGGTGCTTGATTTTATATTTTTTTGCAAATTTACTTACATCATATCTTTTTTTCCCCTTTTGCCTCGCTTTCTAGATTCATACAGTCACATCACGCAAAACAGACCATTTGGTCCAACTTGTCCATGCTTAACTAAACTAGTCCCATCTGCTTTCACGTGTCCCATATGCCTCTAAACGTTTAGCATTTATATTTGTCCAAATGTATTTTAAATGTAGTAGCTGTGCTTTCGTCTACCACTCTTCCTCTTGCAGCTCATTCCATACACACATCTCCCTATATGTGAAAAAGTTGCACCATTGGCCCTTTTAAATCTTCTCCCTTTCACCTTAAAACGATGTACTCTATGTTTGAACCCCTCCCCTCCCCCCTCTCTAGGTGAAAATACCTTGGCTCTCTACCCAATCCCTGACTGTCATGATTTTATAAACTTCTATAACGTCACTTTTCAACCTCCTCCACTCCATCTAAAGCTAACTTCAAGAACAAGCATTTCATCGTAAGCATTGCAATTTTGAAACAATATTCAAAATGACAGGTAAACAACACAGACAAAACTTCATACTGTGATTTGTTTTATCTCAAAGTAACAATACTAAGACAGCGTGAAATCCTTACCAGTGCCATTAGAAAGTCAAACGCTTGAATTTCTTTGTCGAAAGAGGGTAATGATCCCTACACTGAAAGCGTATATCTGGCCAAATCCAAGTAAGAAAGGGAATTCTTATACCACACGGTAAGCATGCAGTTGCCTTTCGCAGAGTGAGATGAAGGCTGAGTGTACTTGTTGAAATTTGGAACAAAGTGTGAATTCAGTGCGGGTGGGGGGTGGGGGGGAACGTAGGTGTTTTAAATAAGGTTTACTCCAAGAAGGAAACTTTCCGGAATGAGATGTGAGTGGGAGGTGTCAAACAACATGAATGGAGAGGCCTAGTCACAGTGAGACCAAAGGCAAAGTGGCAGCACAAAACACAGCTTGATGTTCGTGCGGGGAAGTTAGACCTGATCAAAAAGCCTCAGATAGGAACCATAATGTGATAGAATGTGCTCTGTATTGGAGAGGGATAACCTGGTATCAGGAAGGGGAGATGAACAGGGAGAGGATGGAGCAGCAATGGCAGGGGTTTCTGGGGGTAATTCAGGAAGCAGAGCTGAAATTCATGCCCAGCACCTGCTCATTGTCCCTCTAATATACACCCTAAATCTGGGCACACACTAATGCTCGTTAATTTGCGATTGAATAGTATCCTTGACAGATTTTGTCAACCACGGGCGGTTCATGTTCTTCTGATTCCTTCTTTTTGAACAGAAACAATAATTCCTGAGTGACATGGGATATCTGCTTGAATGTCTGCTCCTGTATGTCCACTGACCTTCCTCTGGGTCTATTTCCACATCTCTCTTCAGACCAGACGTGAGTCAGAAATCCTCAATTTAAATATTTGGTTCTTTTCAATCATTCAGGAGGAACTTATGCATGTGGCTGAGTACATGATCAGCGGATGCTGACTCCATTCTCCCAGTTTCTGCATTTCTGTTGTTTCTGTTTGATGACGCCACATTCCAGTGAACTGCCTCTGACGTGACCTCCTTTTTCTTCAAACCAAAAATCCCCTAACTCCGGTGGACAGGTCCTTCAGCTGTCACTCTCCCATCGCCCACAGTATCGCCCTCAGTCCGTCCCCTCCTTCCCAGAACAATAATATATCTCCCCTTGTTATCACTTCCTCCTGCACTAGAATCCACATTCATGGAATCCTCCTCTGCCTCCTTCATTATCTCCAGCAGGACTACACAATCAAATACATCTTCCCCTCACGTCCACTGTCAGCATTTCACGGGGACCATTCCTGAACACCCTGAACAGTTCCCCACTCTCCCCATGGCACCTACTCATGCAATTGCTGAAGGTGCAACACTTGCCCATTTACCTCTTCACTCCTCACTCTCTAAGGCCCCAATCACAACTTCCAGTTGAAGCAGCATGCCACTTGTATTCGTTCATTCCAGTCTCCTGTCATTGCTGCTCACAATACAGTCTCCCTCACACTTGGGAGACCAAACAGAGACTGTTTTAAGCGACACTTACACTCTGTCTGTAGGAATAATCCTAACCTTCCCCTTGCTTCCTATTCCAATAACCTACGTTGTTCTCATGTTGACTTTTCGGTCCTGAGCTGCTGTAATGTTCCAAAGAAGCACAATCCAAGCTTGAGTAACACCTCATTTTACACTTTGAAACATTACAGCCTGTAGGAGTTAATATTCAATTCCATAATTATACAACCTGACCCCATTATGGCTGTTCTCCATTTTTCAGACGTTCTGCTTCCTGGTTTCCTATGACCTTGTCTGTGACTTGTTTATCTTGCACTCAGTAGAGAGAAACCATTTCTTCGATTTACACTTGAAGTTACACCCATTTTAAATCTGTTTCTCTTTCACCACAATTAAAAGCTCATTCCTTTGTGGCATTTCATCTCCACATGCTCTGTTTCCCATCATCCTTCGTCCACTTTTGTCAAGGGATTAAGGAGTTCTTTTCAGTTCTGAATAAGGGTCACGCTGCACTTGAAACAATGTCTCTTTTTTTCTGTCTCCACGGATACTGCCCGATCTGCTGAATTTCTTCAGCAATTTCTGGTTTTGAACAGCATGAAAGACGTGTGTCCAAGCCGCTCAAATGTCCTGTCCATCATGGAGTGTCATACACCGGGGAGTGAACAATAATGCAAGAGGTAGAAATTAATTGGTTCTGAAACGACATAAGTCTGGCATCATTGATGTTTCAGAGTTTTTAATGAAAACCATGGAGAGAAACACATTCAATCTAAACACCGAAGGTGGCACTACTGGAAGGGAAAAGATCCATATGAATGTTAGAATTAGAATCACTACAGTGTGGAAACAGACTCTTCGGCCCAACAAGTCCACAACGATTCTCTGAAGACTAAACCAACCAGACCCATTCCCATACCCTACACTTACCCCTGACTAATGGACCCAACCTACGCATCCCTGAACACAATGGACAATTGAACAAGGCCAATGCACCTAAACTGCACTTCTTTGGACTGTGGGTAGAAATCGAAGCCCCTGGAAGCAGCCCATGCAGAATGTGTAAACTCCACACAGACAGTCGCCGAAGGATGGAATCGAACTTGGGTCCGTAGTGTTGTAACACCGTAGCGCTAACCACGGATGCACGGTGCTGCCTGTCAGAATGTGCTTAGGGGTTTTGAGAATCATGACAGTTAAGAGAGGTGACATCATGGACAAACGCTCAGAAGAATGAGAATATAAAAATGGAAGTGTTACCACATCCGAAACCAGAGGAGGTCATAGGGTGATCGGTGAATGGGTCACGGTGTGAACTTGGGGATAGACGGCTGAATTGTAATGCGGAAATTGAAGCTCAAAACTGGGAAGTCATGTGGTACTGTCGATCACAGCTGGGCAGAAGGAGAATTGTATTGAATCACAACCTATAACTTTATGCCCAGGATAATCCCTCAGTCTATCATTCCCATTAATCTGATCGATGTTTCAGAGACCAGTTGGTCAATGTACTAGTGTCAGAACCATGTATACCTAAAACTGATGACAATTCATTAAAAGCTACCGCACTTGGCCACTGTACTTACATTCCAAACAGCAGGACTAATATCTGAGAGAGAGGGCGAAATGATTACAAAGTAACCAGATCAGATAGAAGCTCTACAGTTCCGCTACATCCAGTCAGAAATGGAGTTGAACTATGAAACAACTCACGATTAAAGAGGACAACACAAATACTATTTAAAAACAACATGGTTCAATGGGATTAGGGCGTTACCTATTGCCCAGAGGGTAGTTAAGAGTCAACCACATTACTATGGATCTGGAGCTACATGTGTCCAGAGCAGGTATGGATGGCAGTATCCATTCCTTAAAGATATCAGTGAACCAGATTGGTTTGTCCTCCAATTGGCAATTGATTCATGATCTCATCATTAGACTCTTAATCCCAAACGTGTATTGGATTTGAATTCCACCATCTACTGTAACAGGATTCGAACTCAGATCACCAGAACATTACTGAGGTTATTCGACTAACAACGCAGCAGCTATTGCTGAAACTATTGCTCTACCATTCCTCGAAAGAATGGAAGCTTCCTGTACGTTAGTGTAAAAGACAAGGATGCCGTCTCTGCACCATCCTCACCCAAAGGTGTTGCTTGAATGACGCCCACAGAATCACAGATGCCAGTTTTCAACCAATTCGATTCGCTGCACGTGACATGAAGAAACAGCAGAACACATTAGATACGACAAAGGCAATGGGCCTTGACACCATTCTTGCAAAAGGACTGAAGACTTGTGCTGCACAACAAGCCGTGTCCCTGGGGACGCTGTATCATTCAAGCTTCAACTCTGACATCTCCCTGGCAATGTGGAAAATTTCTCAAATATGTCCCATCCCCTAAGAGGGGAATAATTATAAGCTGACCAATTACCGCCACCTCAGTCCCATTACGACAATCAAATTAGTGGAAGTTGTTTCTGCCAGAAATGTCAAACAGCAAAGAAATAACCAGCTCAGTGTGGTGTCCCATAGGTCCCCATATGGAGATAGTGCTGTTGTGGAAAAGTTACTGGATTACTAATCTCGACCAGGTTAATGCTTTGGCAGCTGGTGCAAGTTAGAAGCAATTAATAAAATATCGAGCTTTAAAGTCTGGTGCCAGTAATACTGACATGGAAGCCCATGTTAATTGTCAACATAAATTTTCTTCCAAATTGTACTTTTAGGAAGTGAATCTCCCGTGCTTTCTTACTCTGCCGAAATGTGACTCCAGATACACAGCCATGTGGTAAACTCATCAGTCGTCTCCGAAACTGCAAGGCCGTTGTATCAATCTGTTTCGAGGTCTTAAAAGATGAACCCGGACAGAACACCGGGCACCAGCTTCTGCATCGGAAAAGGAAACGAGAAACACAGTCCTATCGACGCTTCAGAGACCTCCTTCCTAACATCCGAGAGTTTGTAACAACATTTACAGAGCTTTCCCACAGACTGCACAGAAACATCGGGAAAGGGGTAGGTCACCCAAGCCGTTGAGCCTTTTCCACTCTGTTTTTTGGCCAAACAACTCTTTAATTGAATATTCCCAAACACTGCATACTCTATATCCTTTGAAGTGATTAACTATCTGGATAAAAAAATGAAGTAGGAACTTCGGTCCGTCAATTTGGTGAAGAATTCAACAAAAGTATACACATAAGTCTCTTCACAGAGCAACAGGTTTACACCAATTCCTATTGAAATGCTAACCACTATTCTATTTTTTTCCAACCGATGTGCTCAATGTCACGTTTATCCACATTGTTCTTCACCTGCCACGTATTTGCCCATTCCCTGCAATTGTCTCAATCACCTTTGAACTTCTTTACATCCTCATTACCCACTCACAATCTCAATTTGGGGCCATCAGCAGATTTGGAAAGATTACATACAATGCCCATGAACAAATGTTTGACATGCTTTCTGAACAGCTGGGGTCCAAACGTCAATTCCTGGATTATCATGCTAGTCATTGATTTCCACTCCAAAATATATAGAACTGTTTATACTGATGGACTTTTTCCTTTAAACTCTCCCATTCTCAACCCATGCCAGAATATTAGATCTAGCTGTTGCACACTGTTATGGAACAGGACAGGCCTTCTCAAATCATTTCAAGGAAGTAGCGAAGATCCAGCCTTTGCTCATTGACTTAAGCAGGTTTAAGGTGGATATTCCAGGAGTGATGCAGCTGAATGAAACACAAACAGAAGAGGATAGCAGATAGAATAACGTAACTATCTGAAAAAGCAAGAAATTATCTCTCAACTCCTGATTCAACCCAGTGAAACTCTTCTGCATCCCATCCAATGCCAGTACATTCTTTCTCAATTAAGGCGGCTTAACCTTCATACAATACTCCAGGTGTGGCCTCACCAACACCCTGTACAGTGGGAAAATCACTTCCCTGATTTTAAATTGAATCTCTTCGGCAACGAAAGACAACATACCATTTGCCTTCCTCAGTACTTGCTGAACCTGCAGACCAACCTTGTGTGATCCGTGCACATGGACACCCAGGTCCCTCTGCAGAGCAGCATGCTGCAATATGTTACCATTCAAGTAATAATCCTTTTTACTGGTACTCCGAACAAAATGGATGAATTCACATTTACTGGCATTGTATTCCATCTGCCAGACATTTGCCTACTCAGTCAAAGTATCTGTGTTCCGCTTAAAAAGTTTCTAGATCTCTGCACACTTTGCTCTGCCACTCATCTTCGTGTCATCTGCAAACTTTGACACACTACGGATGCTCCCAACTCCACAACATTTATATAAATTGTGAATAATTACAGCCCCAACACGGATCCCTGAAGCACGCCACTAGTCACTGATTGCCAGATATGAATAGCCCTCATTTAGACCCACCCTTTGCTTCCTGTTAGTCAACCAATCTTCTAACCATACTAATACTTTACCCGTAACGCCATCTTTATCTTCTGCCGCAGTCTATTGTGCAGCACCTTGTCGAAGACCTTTTGGAAACCAAGATACACCATATTGGTTGTCTACCTTGCTCATAATGTCTCCATACATTACCAAAATATTTGTTAAGCATGACCTGCCCTTCAAGAACCAATGCTGTGTCTGCGCAATGTGCCGATTTCTGTCAAAATGTCTTGCTATTTTTCCCTTGATAATACACTGATACAACTTCCCTATTACACAGATTAAGCTAACTGGTTTATAATGCCCCATCTTTTATCTACCAGCCTTCTTAAACAGTGGCACCTCATATGCTGTTTTCCAATCTGCTGGACTGCCTCAGAGTTCAGCAAATTTTACAAAATTACCACAAATGCACTTGTTATTTCTCCCCCCAATCTTTTTAGTACCCTGCAATGCATTTCATTCGGGGACTTGTCTGCCTTTAGATCTATTAGCTAACCCAACACTACCTCCTGCATAATAATGATTATGCACATGTCCTCACTTCCCCTCATCGCTTTGTCAGTTACTGGCATGTTATTAGTGTCTTCCACTAGGAATAATAATAAGGGACACATCACTGATCATTGTGGTACATCAGGGAACAACGGTGTCGAGTCACACAAACAGCCTTCTACTCACATATATTTTTCGCAAAATTTTCTCTAACACTGATCTGAAATACACTGGTCTATAGTTCCCTGCTCTATCTCTGCAACCCTTCCTATAAAGTATGTTCTCCAGTCCTCAGGCAACTCACCTGTGACCAGATTCTATTTAAACATTTGCATCAGCGCTCTCATCCTTGTCTCCAACATCAGCCTGAGATGTAACTGAGCTGGACTTGGGTACTGGCCCAGTTTTATACCAGCCAAAACCATCAATCCTTGCTCACATCTTACATCAATCTGTTCAAGAGCTCAGCAGTGAACCTTCTTGAATGTTGTACCTACCTCCTCCTTTTCCCAAGTAAACAGACGTGAAGTTCTCAGATAACAATCAATCAGCGTTCTCCAGTTTCAAACAAAGATTCCCGCCTTGATCTAAGACCAAGTCTCCTCAGCAGACCATCGTGCCATCTGAGAGATTAATCAGGAGAATGCCCATTCAGTATATGTGATCAGTATATTTTACTTAGATCAAGACATCAAAATTGTACAGGTACAGTCCACCCAACTCTCTGTATTACTAGTGCAGAATGTATTTACTTCTAGTAGGAGAAAATTACTGGAGAAGCTGAATCAGTACGGAAGGAAACACATGATAGACATCACAGTGAGTCAGACAGCATCATAAAGAGAGAGCAATCTGACACTTTGTGTCCAGTTGCTTCTTCATCGTCTGTATTCGGATTCCCTTTAAATGAAGGCGTTTAAAGGGACACAGCTCTGAAACCTGTGGCACACCAGCATACACCGGTCTGCAGTCACACAAACAGCCTTTTACAGACACCTATGTTCTCCAATAGTTTCTCTAATGCTTACCTTCCCCGTTTGCATATGTTCCTCCAAATACACTTTGATTTAATGTTTTCTGATAACTTACTGAGTGTGCTGATTAAACCTTCTTCTGAATACCAGACGGTACCACATTCACTGATTCACCATTGTTTACATCTACACGAGATATTTTCAAGAAAAAATTGTAAATTATAACTTCCCTTTCATAAATGCAGAACAATTCTCTTGAAATTTGCTATTACTTACACAGTGTCCATTAAGATCTTCCTAACAATAGCTTGCAGCAGATTCCCTTCTGTTGATGACAAATAACTGTCCTGTAGTCCTCCACTCTCCCACTTCTTCCCTTCGTTAATCATTTGAATGCATTTATAACCTTCCGAAGTGAATACAGAAAAGTACAGTGGTTCCTGTTGCAATCAACATGTGCATTGCTGTTTTCTCTGAAATTTCAGTTTGAATTATATCTGGTCTGTCAGAATTATCAATCCTCATCCCACTTCTGTTGCCAAATGCTACCTCATAACAGTATATGAATGGTTTTAGTCTTTAGTTACAAAGGTCCCATGATGACTTGGTACTCCTGGGAGATTTTCTGGAACTTCCTCTTTGAAGACAGACGCAACGTCGCTGTTTCGTCTCCTTGTCATTTTCCTGTTCTCTACAATAAATTCTCGTATCCACACATTCGCTGTACCACATTTGATCTTGGTATCATTTTCATTTCAAGTATCAACAGACTCTTTTCGCCAGTATTTACAAATAACAAAGACAATCACAGCACAGGAACAGGCCCTTCAGCCTTCTAAGCCCACGTCAAGCCTCCTCTGTAACTTGTACATTTCAGTAATATCACCCTCATTCATTTCAACCACAGTTACAATAAGCTTCAAACTGCAATTTGAGAGGGAGAGGGTACAATCGGAAATGACAATATTTCTGTGGAATAAAGGGAACTGTGGAGCTATGAGGGAGGAGCTGGCCAAAGTTCAATGGTGCAATACCTTAGCAGGGATGACAGTGGAGGTACAATGGCGGATATTTCTGTGCCACATTTGATCTTGGTATCATTTTCCTTTCAAGTGTCAACAGACGCTTTTTGCTAGTATTTACAATTAACAAAGAAAATCACAGCACAGGAATAGGCCCTTCAGCCCTCCAAGCCTGTGTCGATCCAGATCCTCTATCTAAATCTGTCAGCTATTTTCTAAGGATCTGTATCCCTCTGCTTCCTCATATTAAATGACACTATCGTCCCCGCCTCTACCACCTCCACTGGAACGCTTTCCAGCCACTCACTACCCTCGGCGCAAAGAACTTTTCGAGCCTATCTCCAATAAACTTTTCCCCTTACATCTTGAAATCTTGACCCAAAGTAACTGGGTCCCCCACTCTGGCAATAAGCTTCTTGCTATCCACATTGTTTACATCTCTCATTATTTTGTAGACCTCAATCAAGTCCTCCCTCAACCTCCGTCTTTCTAATGATAATAATCCTAATCTACCAAACCTATCTTTATATGTCGTTCTCTCCATACTCGGCAATATTCTGGTGAAAATCCTCTGCCCTTTTTCCAAAGCATCCAGATTCTTTCAGTAATGTGGCAAACAGAACTCTCCGCAGTATTCTGAATGTGTTCGAACCAAAGTCATATATAACTGTAATATGGCCTGCCTACTCTTGTACACAATACATTCCAACAGATTCCCTCCTGTGGGTGACGAGTTAACTGGTCTGTGGTTCTCAACTTCTTATATTGTTGGAATGCAGGAAGGAAAGTATGCTGTATGCCTTCTTGATCATTCTATCGACCTGCCACTTTCAGCGAACAGTGGACCTGAACACCCAGATCAACCAACTCTACACCAATTATGGATCCGATTTCCCGACTTGCCTTGCATCCCGTGGACTCCTCACTTTTGGACCAGCCTTCTATGTGGGACCTTGTAAAAAGGCCTTAATGAACTCCATGGAAGCCACATCATCTGCACTATTCTCATAAATATTTTCAGACACCACTTCAAAAACTCAGCAGAATTCATCTGACAGGGTCTTCCTCTCCCAAATCTATGCTGACTATCCATAATCAATTATTGCCTTTTGGCATGGCGATCCATTCTGTGCCTCAGAATTGTTCTCAATAATTTCCCTCCAACTGCTGTCAGACTATCTGCTCTGTAATTACCTGGCCTTACCCTGCTGCCTTACTTGAACAAGGGTACCACATTAGCGATCCTCCAGTCAGTCGGCACTTCACCTGTGACCAGCAAAGTAATAAATATATCCACCAGGGCCCCAACAATCTCCTCCCTTACCTCCCATAGCAGCCTGACATACATTTCAGTGTCACTGGGAATTTCTCCGCCTTTATGCCTGTGAAAACATTTATTACCTCCTCCTTATTGATCTTAACATGTTCTAGTTCCTCAGTGTCCCAACTGAAATCCCCGGCTACAATGCCTTTCTCCTTTGTGAATACAGGTGTGACGTGTTCATTGAAAACCTCACCTAATTCCTTTGGCTCCATGCACAGATTGTCCCTTTGGTTTCTTAGTTGGGAATCCTCTTACTTTTGCTATTGTCATAAAATACCTTGTGGCTTTTCGAATTCTGTGAGAAGCTCGGGAAGAGATTTCAGGGCCCTTTGCAGAGTTATTTGTATCATCAACAGTCCCTGTGAAGTGCTGGAAGACTGGAGAGTGGCTCATGCTGTTCCATCAGTTAAAGGCTGCAAGGAAACGCCAGAAAACGACAGACCACTGAGACAGACATCAGTGGTGTGTGAATTGTTGGAATAGATTCGAAGATATTCATTCAGATGGAAAAGGAATGGCAGATTAAGGATGATCAGCATGGGTTTATGTGTGAGAAATGATATTCCACAAACCTGATTGAGTTTTTGAGGAAGTGGACAGGAGGAAGAGTGGGAGATGGTGTGTAAAGGGTGCTGCACAGTCGACTGGTTAGTAAGGTGCGATCCAGGGAGAGCTGCACTAATGGATACAGAGTTGGTTTGGTGGTAGGAGACGGAGGGTAGTGGCATGGGTTTGTTGTTCTGAATGGACAATGTGACCATTAGTGTGTGGCAACGATTCGCACTGGATTGACTGTTTTTCTTCATTCATATAAACGATTTAGAGGAGAATATAGGAGGCATAGTTAGTACATTTATGGGTGACACTAAAGTTGGTGTCAGAGTCGTCAGTGAAGAAGGTGTCTCAGGTTACCATGGGACGTTGATCCGATGGGTCAGTGGGCTGAGGACCAGCAGATGGAGTTTAATCTGTTTAAATGCGAGGAGTTGTATTTTAGTCAGGGGAAAAGAGTAGGACAAAAACAGTTAATGATGCAGCTCTGAGTAGTATTTTCAAAGAGAGAGAGATGGGTACTGGTACACAGTTGCTTGGATGTGGTGTCACAGGTGGATAGGGTGGGGAAGAAGGCATTTGGATCTATTTACCTTCATTAGTCAGAGCTTTGGAGACTGAGTTGGGAAACCATATTGTGGCTGCACAGGATATTGGTTGAGATCATTTGCAACCATTTAATGATGACCATAAAAGCATTGTTGATCATCAGGAAAATCTCATCTGGTCCACTTATACCCTGAAGAGAAGGACATCTGATATTCCAACTCGGTTTGGCTGAGATTTGTTTCCAAACCCACAGCAACATGGTTAAATATGAGGTACACTCTTGCAAATAGAAGTGGGTAATGAAAGCTGGTGCAGCCAGTGACACCCACATTCCATGATTGTATCAACAACAGGACATATTTCCCTCCCTACTTCACATCTGACACCAGCGTGGAGTTGATCTTTATACTGCAGATTGCGAATGGTTGTGTGTGTGTGGTGGTATGAATGTTCAGTTCTGTGTGTATGCGTTGGCACCTCTCCTCATGCAGAACAACCCTCGCTTATCGCTGTACCTTTCTCTAGTCCCTAAAGCATTCCTTATGTCTGTAACTGGCTTTCGGCTCAAATATGCTCGTGTTCCTCCAGTTTCTGTCATTATCGAATGTCCTTTATCCCCTCCTGCCCTGTTAATGTCTGGTCAAACCCTATTGACGCTTTCTATCTCGATAAGCTGGTTTGAGTCCCACAACTTCCTCTGTATTTGTAATTCTTTCCCTGTCCCATAATCCTCCATATCTCTTGAACCAACTCCAGCACATATTGCCCTCCCTCACTCTGTGAACCCCTCCTGTCACAACAATCCATATCGGCTTTTTATTGTCGTTAGGCCCTTATCACACTTCATGTATCTGTCAGCACATCCAGTACATTCAAATCTCCCGTATCATCTCATTACAGACCAACAATGTTTCCGCTTCCTACAACACTTCTCTTACTGGGATAACCCTTGCTCTCCCTTTAACACCTGCTTCAACATTTTGATCGCTCTTTTGTCAGTTTCTGAGACACTCTGCCTCCGAATTGTTGGCTTTTTTGAAAGTCTTCGAAGCCTGTTTTATTCTAATTTGATCCTTAACGAGGCATTCACTGATTCGTATTTCTTGCTGAAGTTTGGTCTGTGCCAAGGGAATGTCCTTTTGTTGAATATTTTCTTGCTGTTAATTTAGAGGCATACATTTCAGTCTGTTTACTTTGTTAACTTTGGGCAGTTCTCCCCTCATACCCATGTAGTGTGCTTTGTTTAAATTTCAGACTGTTGGGTGTACTTGGAGTGGTCACTGTGGAACTTCATAATCCATTTGAATTCCACCTTACTACCCAAGCCCCCCAGGCCCCATCCAACTGCTGGCCAAGGGCGGAGTGACTCTGATCAAAGACAAAGAAACCATTAAACAACGCGGGGGGAGCACTTCAAAGACTTCCTCAACCAGGGTTCTGTCATCGATCAGAGCGTCCTTGACCGTATGTCACAACACGCTACACACCACGGGCTCAGCAATGCCCCAGCCCCACAAGAAGTATAGAAGGGTATCCGCCAGCTCAAGAACAACAAGACTGTTGAAGCAGACAGTCACCCTGCTGAGGTATTGAAATGCGGAAGCACAGAGCTCTTGCAGCTACTCCAGATCCTGAGCCAACAGAATTCTCCACTCCAGAGAGACGAGGAAGCACAGGCCAGGGATGGAGACTGGGATTTTCCAGATCTCTGTGGGACTCAGGGCCATTCTCCATATGTAACCCTCACTGCATCAGTCTAATTTTCCAATCTGTCTGCCTCCTGTAGGTAGTCAGGAAGTTCCTGACTCAATAGATTTCCCAGCTGCTGGGTGTCTCATTGAAGATGGTTGGTCAGCCAGAGAGACAAAGGGCAGGGAGACATGCAGCCTTCAATAAATCCTGAACTGAGGTAAGATCACTCACAGTGCACAGCGCAGAGAGCGATGAGAGGGCTCCAAACATCGGCCAACAAGACATGACATGGTTACAGTGCTGGAGGGGGAGCACAGTACAGACACACCCCAAGCTCCATCACCGCCCCTACTTTAACTTACTTTGCACTGAGACAGCATCGGGAATTCAGAGTTATCAATCCAGGCCTGTGCTGTCTTAGTAAGCATCCGTACAACAGAGGGGAAAGCAGGCCTCCCACAAGAGGGTGGGAATGCTGCCTGAGATCTTTCTGTTCTGTGTTCCCGCTCCTATCTATGGTATGTCTGATGGACCAGTCTCTTCAATAATTTGTAATTCCTTCATTAGTTCCCATTCCTGTAACCTCCTCCCTTCCCTATAGTCCCTCCCCATATTTGAAATGTGTTGCATTCCAGACGACCATCCCTATCGCTGTAAGTTGCTTCAGTGTCTACAACATGCCTTACCTCGATAGTCTCTTCCTCCACTAACTTGATACAGATTCATACAGCACGAAAACAGAACCAATAGTACGACTAGGTTTCCCAAACTGAACGAGACTCATTTGCCTGTGTCTGGCCCATATCCCGTCAAACCTTCTCCTCTCCATGTACCTGCCGAAATGTCTTTTCCATGTTGTAATTGTTCTTGTTTCTCCCATGTGCCCCTAGCATTCCTTTCTATCTCTCGGCCATCCTCTGTGGATAATGTTGCCCCTCATCTGCCTCTCTGAATCTTTGCTGTCTCACCTCACATGCATGCCTTTAGTTTTGGACTCACCTACCATTGGCTATTCACCTTCCTTATGGACCGCATGGTTTTATAAACCTTGATAAGATCAACCCGTAGCCTCCTCTGCCCAAGGGAAATATTGAGGACAATGTTACAAATATCTCCAACTTATGTACTCAATGTTCTGATCCATAAACGTAAGTGTGCCAAATTCCGCATTCCCCACCCTGTCCACCTGTGATACCACTTCCAAGGAATAATATAACTGCACCCCTTGAACTCTCTCTGTTCGACAACACTGCCCAGGGCTCTACCATTAACCGTGATCATTCTCGCTGGTTTGTCTTAATACGATCCAACACCTGATTTTAAACTCCATCTTCCATTCCTTGGTCTACTGGCCCAGTTGGTCACGATGCCCTTTGGTAACCGTATTCACTGCCCTCTATAAAATTAATTTGATCATCTACAAAGTTAGGAACAATCACTCCTATATTCTCAACCAAATCGTTTATGTGGATGATGCACATCAATGGACCTAGCCCCGATCCCTATACCACACTTCTGGTTACAGGCCTCCAGTCTGAGCAACAACCCTCTCCCACCACATTCTGTCTCCTACTGTCAAGCCAATTTTTTATCCAGTTGGTGAGTTCCCCCGATCACATGTAATCTAACCTTACAAACCAGTATATGATGATAAACCCTGTCAAAGACCCTGCTGACGGTAGTGTAGGCAATGTATGGTCACCACTTCAACTAAAACAATCAAGTTCGTGAGACCTGACTTTGTCTGCACAAAGCCGTGCTGACTATCTTTCATCAGTCCTTTCCAAATGCATGTGACTCCTGTCTAGCAGAATCACTTCCACAACTTACCCACCATTGACATTGGGCTAATTGGTCTTTAGTTCCCTGGCTTTCCATCACAGCCTTTCTTAAATAATGACAAAACCATATTCTTGTCATCGTCGTACTGCATGGAAACTGACTCTTCAGTTGAAACAAACTATAATCTCAAATTAAACTTGCCCCATCTGCCTATTGCTGGCCCATATCCCTATAAACCTTTCCTATTCATGTACTTATCCAAATGTCTTTTAAACGTTGTAACTGTACCGTCATCCATCACTTCCTCAAGAAGTTCATTCCACACTTGAACCACCCTCTGTTTAACAATTTGCCACTTATATCCTATTGTTTTGAACACCTCTCTCCTCTAACCTTAAAAATGTGTCCCCTCCTCTTGAGACTCCCCCATCCTGGGGAAAAGACAACTGCCATTAACTCTATTTATATCTCTAATCTTTTTTTCATAAACATTCATAAGGTCATCTCTCATTCTCCAGGTTCCAGTGAAAAAAGACTCAGCCTGTCCAGCCATTTTTCAGAACTCAAGCCTTCCATACCCATCAATATCCTGGTAAATCTCTTCTGAACATCCTGCAGCTTAATATCATCCTCCCTATTACTGGGGCGACCAGAACTGGACAGAGTAATGCCAGAAGAGGCCTCACCAATGTCCTTACAATCTCAACCCGACGTCCCAAATCTTACACTCAATGGACTAAGCAATAGTCAAGCATGCCAAGCACTGTCTTATCCAACCTGTGATGCAAACTTCAAGAATTATATACCTGAACCCGGAGGTCCCTCTGCTCTAAAACACGAACCGAGGCCCTAACATTAACTGTATAAGCTCTAACCTGTTTGTTTTACCAAGTGCACTACCTCACATTTATTTAGATGGAATTCCATCTGCAGTTTTTCAGCCCATTCACCCATATCATCAAGATCCCTTTGTAATCTTAGCAAACCTCCTTCACTGTCCACGATTTCACCCTCCAGCCTTCCAGCACATCACACATGGCTGTCAATGGTACCTTTGCTCCGGGCTCCACAATTTCTTCCCTACCATCCCACAATGTCCTGTGATACACATAATCAGGTCCTGGGGCTTTCCATACCTTTGTGTTTTAAACCTCCAGCACCACCTCTTCTATAACGTGCACTCTTTTCAAGTCCTAGAGAAGTACAGCATGGAAACAGACCCTTCGGTCACCAACTCCGTAGGCTGACCAGAAGATCTAAACAAGCAGTTGACCCATATACTGCTAAACTCTGACTATTCATATACCCATCCAGATACCTTTCAAACATTGTCATTAGTATCAGTCTCTGTTACTTTCTCCCTCAGCTCGTTCCATACCCGCATCACCTTGTGCATGAAAAAGCTATCCCTTCGGTCCCTTCTAAACCTTTCCCCTCTAACCGTAAACCTATGCCCTCTAGTTTTGGGCTCCGAAACCATTGGGAAATCACCTTGAATGTTTACCCAATCCACGTACCTCACATTTATATAAACCTCTGTACGGTCACCTCTCAGTCTCCAATGCTCCAAGGAAAATAACCCCAGCTTATTCAGCAATAACCCCGGTAACAGCTTGTGAATCTTTTCTGAGCCCTTTCACGTTTCACAACATCCTTCCGAGAGCAGGGAGACTGGAATTGCGGTGTACTCCAGTTGTGGGCTGAGATCTTACTCTTGGTCCCTGAGTCGCCCAGTCTTTGTTCACAGTAAGTTCTGGAGTGCAAAATGTGTTTAGGGTCTTAGCCATATTCTGCAGTTCTACTCATCGATAGCCTCATTGATCTTTAAGGGCCCATAGTTTGTCCCGAGTTACTCTTTTGCTCTTAATATAATTATACAATTACTTTTGGATTCTCCTTATCCTTATCTGCCAAAGCTATTTCATGTCACTTTTCTGCATTCCTGAGTTCCACCTGAAGTGTATTCCTACAGCCCCTCTGCTCCTCAGGGATTCCCTTGATCCAGCTGGCAATACCTGACATGTGCCCCTTTTCCTTGACCAGACCCTCAATAGACAGCCAGTGTTTCCGAATGCTGTCAACATTAACCTGCACGCAAACAGGAACATGGTGGGCGCTGATCGCTCAATTTATCTCACTTTTAAAATATTCTCACTTGCCAGACTTCCCTTTCCCTGCAAATAGACTCACCAATCACCTTTTAAAAGTTCCTGGCTGATACGATCAAGATTGGTCTGGCCCCATTTGATATCTTGACCTTTTGGACCAGGTCTGTCCTTTTCCATCGCTGTTTTCAAACTGATAGAATTGAGGTCACTTTGGCAAAATGCTTTCCCACTAACACCTCAGTCCCTTTCCCTGCCTTGTTTCCCAAGGGGAGGTCAGGTTTTGCACCTTTCTCTAGTTGGGCCATTTACGTACTGTTTGGGAGTTTTCTGGAATGCAATTACCAAATTTCTCCCTTCCTAACGTTGAATAGTGGCAATGCCAATCTAGGCTTGGAAAGTTTAAGAACCCCGACCATAACAGCCTTATTATTATGATTGATATTTGAGATCCCAAGATAAATTTGTTCCTCAGTCTGCCACAGATTATTCAGGGTCAGTACACTCGTATCAAAGTGATGACACATTCTTATTTCACAGTTCCACTAACACAGTGGGCGATCCCACAGGAATGTCCTCTCCAGGTATTGCTGTGATGTTTCATGCAATCAAATCCCACCACCACGCGTCCTTCCTTTCTCCCGACCCCTTCGATGCTTCCTGTGGTCTCTCTACCTTGAAACGATGATTTGCTAGTCCTGCCCCTCCCTCAGCTGTGTTTCTGTAATAACGATAATCTCCCAGTGCCATGTTCCCATCCATTCCCTGAATTCGTTTTCCTTACCTGTCAGGCCCCTCGCATTGAAATAAATGCAGTTTAATCATCAGGTTTTCCCTATTCCGTAATATGGTCTTGCCTGCCTTTTCTGTTGAAATTGCTCTCTTTAACTAGTGTACCAAACTCAAACTTTCTGACAGTTTTTGGTCCAACACCCTGCCAGACTAGTTTATATCCTCTCAAACCGCTCCAGCAATTTGCCCCACCAGGGTGTTGGTCCCCATCTCACCCCCAGGTCAGGTCCATTCCTCACTCTGTCTCCCTGTGCTGATACCTCCAGGGATCTATAGACATGTTCACCAAGGTCCCTGTGCTCCTCAGAACTCAACAAGGACCTACCGTTCATTATGTCTGTCCTTCGCTTATCGTTCCTCCCACAGGATATTACATCACTTCGATCACTACTAAACTCTGCTCAGATTATCGTATGATTGACATCGGACTGTAGACTGAGACCACCCCCCTCACTGTAGACAATACCTCGCCTTTCATGTCACCTGCAAACGTACTAATGATTTCTTCTGCTTTCGCATCCGAATTGTTAATGTACATAATAACGAGGAATGGCTTCTGCACTGATCCCTGTGGTACACCCGCTGATGAAAAAATTTCAAACACTAACAAATTCATCCACCAATTGTGGATCCAATTTACCAACTTGCCTTGGATCCCATGGTCTCTTTCCCTCTGGACCAGCCTTCCATGGGGAGCTTGTCACAAGCCTTACCCAACTCCATATAAACCACATCATCTGCACTGCCGTCCTCAATATTTTTAGATACCATTTCAAAAACCTCCACTGAATTTCTCAGACAATATCTTCCTCTACCCGAGTTGATCCTAACCTTTGCAAGTGTTGATTCATCCATAGAATTGTTTCAAATAATTTCCCTCCCATTGCTATGAGACTACCTGCTCTGTAAATACCTGGCCTATCCCTGCTGACCTTCTTGAACAAATGAACCACATTAGCGATCCTCCAGTCATTCAGCACATCACCTGTGGCCAGCAAAGTATTAAATATATGCACCAGGGCACAAGCAATCTCCTCACTTACCTCCCATAGCAGCCTAGGATACATTTTATTGGGTACTGGGGATTTCCCCACCTTTATGCTTGTGAAAACATTTAATCCCCCCCCCCCATTGATCTTAACATGTTCTAGAGCCTCGCCATCCCAACTGAAATCCCCAGATTCAATGTATTTCTCCTGTGTGAATACAGATGGGAAGAATTCATTGAAGACCTCATCCACTTCCTCTGGCTCCATGCACAGATTGTCCCTTTGGTTTCTCATAGGCCTTGCTCTTTCTCAGTAATTCTCTTATTCTAACTATTCTGATAAAGTAACTTGTGACTTTTCCTTAATAGTATTTGACAAGGATACTTTATGGCCCTTGTTTGTCCCTCATTCTTGAGGACCCCTTTGCACTCCCTACACTTTTGGATGGCTTCGCCTGGTTTTATTACACTGTATTTTCTTTATCAATCTCATAATATCGCTTTATCAGTATTCGCTGGAATTTTTGCCTTTACTATTCCCTTGTCAGGAACACATTGGCCCTGAATTTTCTCTGTATCACTTTAACATACACCCACTTCCCTAAATAGACCGAACTGCAGATAGTCCACCCAGTCTATATTTACCAGATCCTCTTTATTGATAGTGATACTGATAGGAGACTCAGTTCTGAGGGGGACAGACAGGAGACTGTGCGGCTGCAGAAGAGAGCCCAGAATGGTGTGCTGCCTCCCGGATATCAGGGTCAAGGATGTCTCTGAGTCGTTACAGAACATTCTGAAGGGAAGGGTTAGTAACCATTGGTCATTGTGCACATCAGTCCACATGACAGAAGTAGACAAAGGGATGGGGTCCTGTGAAATGAGTATCAAGAGTTAGGTAAGAGTTTTAAAAGGATGACCTCAAGGGAAGAGATTAGATTAGATTAGATTAGACTTACAGTGTGGAAACAGGCCCTTCGGCCCAACAAGTCCACACCGACCCGCCGAAGCGAAACCCACCCATACCCCTACATTGCCCCTTACCTAACACTACGGGCAATTTAGCATGGCCAATTTACCTGACCCGCACATCTTTGGACTGTGGGAGGAAACCGGAGCACCCGGAGGAAACCCACGCAGACACGGGGAGAACGTGCAAACTCCACACAGTCAGTCGCCTGAGTCGGGAATTGAACCCGGGTCTTCAGGCGCTGTGAAGCAGCAGTGCTAACCACTGTGCCACTGTGCCGCCCACAGATCTACAGATTATTCCCAGTGCCACCTGCACCGTTGAGGATTGAAAGAGATAGATAGGCCAGATACATGTGTGGCTGAGGAGCTGGAGGAGGGGGTAATATTTGGATCATTGAGATCTCTTATGGAGTAGAGGTGACCTGTACCAGGGGGAACAGGTTTGACTTAAACCAGAGGGACACCTGGATCACTGTGCGGGAAATTTGTGAGTGTTGCCTGGCGAGGGTTTAAACTAGGTTGGCAGGGACTCTGAGTAAGAGAGGTACCATCGGCCAGTCAGGGGAAAAAATACATCAGCCACCGAGAACAAGTTTCCTATTCTGGATATGCTGGGGCACAGTCAAGGGAGGGAAAAGACTACTGGTTTAACGTGCATTTATTTCAACACACGAGGTGAGACTGGTAAGGCAGACGATCTCAGAGCATGGATTGGATCTGGGGATTGGGATAATATAGCCATAACAGAAACATGGCTGAGAGAAGGGCAGTACTGACAGCTCCCTGTTCCAGGATACAGAAGCTACAGGTCTGAAAGAGTGAGTGATATGGGAGAGTTGCACTTTTGACAAGGGAGGGCAGAACAACAGTGCTTATAAAGGATGCTCTTAAGGGATCATCAAATGAGGCCATATGGTTAGAAGTTAGAAACAAAAAGGGGATGGACTCTGTTGGGACAGTGTTCCAGATTCCCAAAGAGCCAGCGGATACTAGAGGAGCAGATGTGTAGAGAGATTGCAGGTACCTATACAAATAATAATGTAGTATTTGTTGGAGATGTTAACTTCCCCTGGATGGACTGGGCCACCCACAGAGTAAAAGGCCTGTACGGAGTGCAATTTGACAAATGTGTCCAAGAAAGTTTCCTAAACCAAGATGTAGCGCTAACAAGGCCTAACTCTACTCAGGCGGGAGCAGCACTCGACCTCCTCTCAGAAAACGAGGTCTGGAAAGTGACTGAAGTGTCAGTCAGAGGGCACTTCGGGTCCAGTGATCACAACTGTCGTCGTTAGAGCAGAGTTATGGAAAAGGATCAGACAGGTCCCCAGATGAAACTGGAGCAGGGCCAGGTTTGGGGCCATTAGGCAGGATTGTGTGAATTAAAAATCACAGAACACCAGGTTATAGTCCAATAGGTTTATTTCAAAGCACCAGCTTTCGAAGCGCAGGTGATAATCCTAAAAGGTGAAAGGCAGAAACTAAATGTGTTCGATATTACCTTCCATGACACTACTATTCTGTTGTTATAAATTCTGTGCCATAAGACTGTGCTCCACAACCACCTGATGAAACAGTGCTCTGAAACCTAGTGCCTCCAAATAAACCTGTTGGACTGTAAGCTGGTGCTGTGCGATTTTTAACATTGCCCACCCCAGTCCAACACCGGCTCCTCCACATCATGATTACCATCGATTGGGTCAGTCTGTTTGAAGGAAAAGGACTGGCTAGCAATGGGTTTAATCAATCCATATCTTTTCCAGTCTGAAAGACACGATCAATTTGTGGATACCCTGCAATCCTCTCAGGTCCTTGCAGCATTCCCGATCTGTAGAACTCACTCCAATGCCTGTTACTCTCCTGATCCAGTTCTGAAAAGACTCATATCTGTGCAACATCCTCCCATGGCTATCTCCTACCCTGTCAATGCAAGCTCCTCCAGTCTCTCCATCAATCTACTCATCTCCATAACCTTCTCCAGCTCTTACACGTCTATCTGTGTAAATGCCACACTCCCCTACAAACCTTCCCACTTTGACTAAACTGCAGGAGCTTTAACTTCCTTATCTGTGAAACTGTCTCCAACCATCCCATCCTACCAACATCCTTGTGCCTGTAAACTGCTTCATCCCTCCCAACCTCCCCATCTCCACGAACTCCTTCAGGCCCTATAGCTCTGTAACCTCTTGTGGTTCTATGGTCCTCGCTCCCTGTGAAACTACCTCCCGTCCTCACACCCCTACCAAAATGAGTTTTCTGCTCCAGATCAGATCATTGCTGTGTTTGTTACCCTCGACAATCCTAGCAACCCTTCCTAATTGTGCCTCTTCATTCAGATCTCATCTCTGCAGCTTTCTGAAACCTCTTTGTGCCATTGTAGCCCTCCCTATTTAGAACGTAGAACAGTACAGCACAGCACAGGCCCTTTGGCCTCAATGTTGTGCTGACCTTTTACCCTACAGACCCTACATTTTGCTATCATCCAGTTGCCAATCTAAGAATTGCTTAAGTGTCCCTAATGTTTTGGACTCTGCTACCACTGTTGGCAGTGCATTCCACGCACCCGCTACACGATGTGTAAAGAACCCACCCCTGCCATCTCCTATAAACCTTCCTTCAATTATCTTCAACTTATGCCACCTCATGATTTCCAGTTTTGCAATGGGAAAGGTATGTGGTTATCCTCTCTATCTAAGCCTCAAATCATCTCATTCACCTCTATGAAATCACCTCTCATCCTTTTCATTCCAATGAGAAAAGCCGTAACTCCCTCAAATATTCTTCGTAAGATCTCCCCTCCAGTCCAGGCAGCATCCTGATAAATCTCCTCTGCAATCTCTTTTAAGCTTCCACATCTTTCTGATAATGCGGCAACAAGAATTGAACGCAATAAACCAAGTGTTGTCTAACCAGGTCTCGATAAAGCTGCAGCATAATCTCATAGCTCTTAAATTCAATCCCCCTGCTAATGAAAGCCTACACATCACATGCCTTCTCAACAAGGCTATCAGTTTGAGTACCAGCTTTGAGGCATCAGTGGACGTGGACCCCAAGATTCTTCTGTTCCTCCACACTGTCAAGAATCCTCCATTTCTCTCTGTAAAGGTTTTCTGCGGAATCGTTCAATCTTAAACCCTCCCTATCTTGGTAACCTGTTCCAATCCCTCCAACTCTCGTAAACCGGGAAACCTCTTCAAGTCCCGACAATCCTCCTTACCTGTATAAACTCCTTTATTAGTATCTTCCCTCAAAATTACTGAAACCTCAATTTGCCACAGCAATACTCCTGATATCTGCATAACTCTCCAGAATGGCTGTGCACAGCTTCAGGTTCCCAGGCTGGGAGATGTGAGTTCAGATGTTAATCTGTTTGCCCGTTCTGTCTTTGTGCCTGATACTGATCTGGTGCTGCTCAGGTAGAAAACACTCTCCGTGCATTTGGTAACCTCCAGATCTATGCTCCTGTCCAGAGCTCAGCTCATCGATGCCTTCCTTTGGAAAGCTCTTTATTTTGACATTATTATCAAGTGGCGGTTTCGCGACTTGTAGGAATTGGGAAGTTGCCATTTTGAGAGAATGAAACGTTTAACATTGGGAATTGGGAAGCCTTTAAAAATGAAAACGGCAGTCCAGAGACAGTGTACAATATTCCTCTTAGGGTGAAAGGAAAAGCAGCTAGGTGTACGGAATACTGTATATAGAGAGAAATTGAGGTTTCAGTGAAGAAAAAGAAGGAAACATATCTCAGGAGACAGAGTGAATCCTGAGAAGAGTATAAAGGCAGTAGGAGAGTACTAAAGCGGGAAATCAGGAGGGTGAAAAGGGGGCACGAGATAGCTTGGACAAATAGTGTTAAGGAGAATCCCAAGGGTCTTTATAAAAACATAAAGGACAAAATGGTAACTAGGGAGAGAATAGGGCCCCTTGAAGATCAACAAGGCAGCCTGCACGTGGAGATGGGGAGATACTAAACAAGAGTTTTACATCAGTGTTTACTGTGAGGAAGACATGGAAGATGTAGAATGTAGGGACATAGATGGTGTCAACTTGCAAAATATCCATATTACAAAGGAGGAGGTGCTGGATGTCTTGAAATGCATAAAGGTGGATAAATTCCCAGGACCTTATCAGGTCATAGAATCATAGAGATGTACAGCCTGGAAAAAGACCATTCGGTCCAACCCATCTCTGCCAACCAGATATCCCTGCCGAACCTAGTGCCACCTGCCAGCACCCGGCCCATATCCCTCCAAACCCTTACTATTCATATACCCATCCAAATGCCTCTTTTATGTTGCAAATTTACCAGCCTCCACCACTTTCTCTGGCAGCTCATTCCATGCCCGTACCACCCTCTGTGTGAGAAAGGTGCCCCTTAGGTCTCTTTTATATCTTTCCCTTCTCGCCCTAAACCCATACCCTCTAGTTCTGGACGTCCCGACCCTTGGGAAAACACTTTGTCTATTTATCCTGTCCACGCCCCTCATAAATTTGTAAAACCATATAAGGTCGCCACTCAGCCCCCGACGCTCCAGGGAAACCAGCCCCAGTCTTTTCAGCCTCTCCCTGTAGCTCAAATCCTCCATCCCTGGCAACATCCTTGTAAATCTTTCACAACATCTTTCTGATAGGGAGGAGACCAGAATTGCATGCAATATTCCAACAGTGGCCTAATAAATGTCCAGTACAGCCACAACATGACCTTCCAACTCCTGTACTCAGTACTCTGACCAATATAGGAATGCATACCAAATGCCTTCTTCACTATCCTATCCAACTGCGACTCTACTTTCGAAGAGCTATGAACCTGCAATCCAAGGTCTTTTGATTCAGGAACACTTCGTAGGACCTTGCCAGGACCTGATCAGGTGTACCCTAGAACTCTGTGAGAAGCTAGGCAAGTGATTGCTGTGCCCCGTGCTGAAATATTTTTAGCATTGATAGTCCCAGGTGAGGTACCAGAAGATTGGAGGTTGGCGAACGTGGTGCCACTATTTAAGCAAGATGGTAAGGAAAAGGCAGGGAACGACAGACCGGTTCGCCTGACGTCAGTGGTGGGCAAGCTGAAGGAGGGAATCATGAGGGACAGGATTTGCATGTACTTGGAAAGCCAGTGTCTCATTAGAGATAGTCAGCATTGCTTTGTGCGTGGGAAATCATGTCTCAAGAAATTGTTTGAGGTTTTTGAAGAAATAACAAAAAGGATTGACGAGGGCAGAACGGTCAGTGTGAGCGATATGGACTTCAGTAAGGTGTTCGAAAAGTTTCCACATAGGAGGTTGGTGAGAAATGTCAAATCTCATGAAATGCAGGGAAAAGCAGTCATTTGGATACAGAACTGGCTCAAAGCTAGAAGACAGTGGTGATGGAGGGGTGTTTTTCAGACTGGAGACCTGTGACCAGTGGAGTGCCACAAGATCGGTGGTGGATCCACTAATTTTGTTATTTATATAAATGATTTGAATGTGAACATAGGAGGTGTAGTTAGTAAGTTTGCAGATGACACCAAAATTGGAGGTGTGGATAGCGAAGAATGTTACCTCAGATTACAACGGGGTCTGGATCAGATTGGCCAATGGGTTGAAGTGTGGCAGATGGAGTTTAATTTAGATAAATGTGAAGTGCTGCGTTTTGAGAAAGCAAATCGCAGCAGGACTTACATACTTAATGGTATATTTCTAGGGAGTGTTGCTGAACAAAGGATCTTTGGAATGCAGGTTCATAGCTCCTTGAAAGTGGAGTTGCAAGTAGATAGGATAGTGAAGGAGGTGCTTGGTATGCTTGCGTTTACTGATCAAAGCATTGAGTTGGGAGGTCATGTTCTGGCTGCACAGGACATTGGATAAACTACTTTTGGAATATTGCATGCAATTCTTGTCTCCTCCCTATCGGAAGGATGTTGTGTAAATAGAAAGCATTCAGAAAAGATTTACAGGGATGTTGCCAGGATTGGAAGATTTCAGCTACAGGGAGAGGTTGAATGGACTGGGGCTACTTGAGGCTGAGGGGAGACCATATGGAGGTTTATAAGAGAGGTATGGATAGGTTTAACAGAAAAGGTCTTTTCCCTGAGGTAGTGGAGCCCAGAACCGGACAGCCTAGGTTCAGGATGAGAGTGAAAAGATATAAAAGCAATCTAAGGGACAACTTTTACAGGCAGAGGGTGATGTGTATATGGAATGAACTGCGAGAGGAAGTGGTGGAGGCTGGTACAATTATTGCATTTAAAAGGCATCTGGATGGGTACACGAACAGGAAGGATTGAGAAGGATTTGGGCCAAATGCTGGCAAATAAGACGAGATTATGTTAGGATGTGTGGGTGGCGTGGATGAGTTGGACCGAAGGCTCTGTTTCTGTGCTATACATCTCTATGATTGTAAATGTTTTTCACGGTCCATTTACAGCCACACATTTCACTGCTTCCCCTGTTTACCTTGGTCAGTTCTCCTCTCAAACATATATAAATGGCTTTGGTTGTGATTGTAGGATGTGCTTTATGGTCACTTTAACAATCCATCATCTCGCTGAATTCCACTACACTACAATTTCCCAGAGGATATTTCAGTATGACATTACTCCTTCACTCAGCTTCATCACCCAACGGTCGATCTGAGATAGTCACGTCCCTGGCCATTTACACAATGTGTTATTGAAAGAAATACGGACAAAAACATTCCAAGATGAGTTTGGAGAATATCACTTTTGACAAAGACTGAAGACTCCCAAAATGATCGCAGTGTCATTGCATTATACAGGAATTCATTTGAATATGTAACAGTGTTGAGCAATGAAATGTTGTCAGACAGCCTGAAAAACATTCTCCTGCTTCTGGTTTTGACACGTGTTACCCAGAATCTGCATTCAGGCTGAGTCAGCTGCATCATCTGAGGCCAAATGTGTTCTCTCTCATGCCTTTGTTACCCATTACTGTCAGGGTTACCCATGCTGCATTCCCTGAGACCCCTCTAGGATGTGTGGAATTGAATATTTATGCTCCACCTTTTGTTTCTCCTGTAACTACATCTTTCTGGTGACTAAATATTATTTATCTCTGTGTCACAAGTCTATTACCTTATTGCAGAGACTGTGTTCATTCCAAAGAAAGAACATTGTAATTGACTTTTTCCCAAAATTTCTTGTCACAGCCTAATTCACTGATGTACAGTTTCAGTTAAACTCTGTCGCTTCCTTTTCCTTTCTGCTTGTTTTCAGCCACATTCCGTGCGGTTCCGATGCTTCACCTTTTCTATTTGGATTTGGAACGCTCCTTTCACCTGAACCCTGTCCTTGCCTCCTCTCTGTCAGTTTAACGCCCTGTTCATATACCTACCGACATGACTGGCCAGGACACTGCTCCCAGCAGAGTTGTTTTTAATTCACTCATGGGATGTTGCTCTCTCTGGCTGATCAGCGTGTATTTCCCACTTCGAGCTCACTTGAGCTGAATGGCTTGCTGGATCATTTCAGGGGGCAGTTGAGAGTCAACCTCCTTGCTCTGTATTTGGAGTCACATGTTGGCCAGACCCGCTGTCGGTAACAGATTTCCTTCCTTAACGGATATTAAGCAGTTAGATGGTGAAAGCTGACACAGGCATTATATTCTGGATGAACAGTCTAGTGAGAATAACACGAGGCCATCACCTCTCCCATCGTTACTCAATCGTCACTGAGTACTGATCCTACTGTACCATGAATCAAAAACCTTTCATCATGCCCATTGCATGATCCTGAAATCATTCCTGCACTCTGGTGATATCACTCAGTATCTCTCCGTGTGATATCCCTCACTGTGTGGGTCTAATTGCTGCCTCTGTCAGTGTCTCTCACTCTTGCAGCTACTCCAGATCCTGAGCCAACAGGATTTTCCACTCCAGAGAGACGCAGCAGCACAGGCCAGGGGTGGAGCCTCGGATTTTCCAGATCTCTGTGGCACTCTGTACCACTCTCCCTGTGTAACCCTCATTGCATCAGTCTAATTTTCCATTCTGTCTATTTCTCTGTCTCCTGTAGGTACTCGGGAAGCTCCTGACCCAATAGACTTTCTAACTGCTGGGTGTCTCATCCATCATCACATTGAGGATGGTTGGTCAACCAGAGAGACAAAGGACAGGGAGATCTGGAGTCCTCAATAAATCCTGCAGTGAGGTAAGATCATTCACAGGGAACAGAGCAGAGAGCATTTAAAAAGCTAGAAACATCGGATCTCAAGACATGACGTGGATAAAATGCTGAAGGCTGAACACAGAGAATAAAGCTCCCAGACTCAATCCCCACCGTTTGTGAGAGGATTGTTTTCAGCTCTGCTCTGCTGAACCTGTCTGAGACAGCATCTGGAGTGTCACAGTTATCTATCCAGGCCTTTGCTAACTTAGTGATCATCAGGACAATGGAGGGGAAAGCGGGCCGACCACGAGAAGGTGCTATTGAAGCCTGGGCTCTTTATGTTCTCTATTTACATTCCAACATTTTCTATTGCCGCATGATAGAGTCATACAGCAAGGAAACAAACCCTTCAGTCCAACACATCTGAGCTAGTGCGTTCAAAGCTTTTAACACTGAGAACAGTATCTATCTCTGTAACCTCACCCCCTCCCTACAATCCCTCTGCAAATTTAAAACCTACTTCAATGCTGACTATATCCCTGTCACTGTAAAATGCTCCAGACTAAACGACATGCCCAATCGCAGGAATCTCCTCCTCCCATCAATACAATAATCTCTCTTTCTTTCATCTTGCAAAATACCTCCAGCCCACCCTGTCTCTGTAATATCCTTCAGCCTGGACCCTTTGCGTACCTTCCTCCAGCCACTACTGTACATGATATCACTGTTACCTTCATTCCGTTTAACATTCCTGCCTCCCACTCTACACCACCACAGGGCTTCTAATCATCCACCATCCTTCCAGATCTCCCTATCTCTGTGAACACCTTCAGTGCCTACAGCCTTTCCTGCCTGTGTAACCTGCTCCTATCCCGACAGTCCTCCCTGTGGACAGTGTCCTGAAGCCACAATAACCCTCCCAAAGTCTGAAATCTCCTCTATCGCTGTGACCTTCTCCCGTCACAACACTGCTCCATAACTCTACCCTGTCGTCACTACCAACTTTTCTGTTTCTGTTACCACGAGGTCACTAAAACCACCGGTGTACCTGAAACATCCTCTTTGTTGCTGCATCCAAGACCAGTCCCTACAGTTCTCACTTTCTGTAACCTCCTTCAGTCTGAAGAACCACCCAGTATCTACACTACACTGTATTACTGACTTCATCGAATCGCAAAAACCATCACCACAAACCTCACTAACGCAGTAAACTCTTCCATGTCCACCCTATCTCTGTACACCATCCTTTCCTTGCTTCTCATTCCTGATGAATGGCTCTGGCCCAAAACTATGTTCCTGATTCTCGGACGCTGGAGAAGCATCGTGGATCAGGCAGCAATACACTCTTGATTCTGATCTCCAGCATCTGCAGAGCTGACCTTCTCCTGTTGGGGCAGAATGGCCTACCATTGCCCCTCTTTCCTATGTTTCGGTGTAGCACTCCCTGGCTCTGTATCTCTGTCAGCTCCCACTAACCCCACTAACTGTGTGAACTTCGCAATCACCAATCACTAGAATTTTCTCAGTCCATGAAATACTCCCCATCTGTTCAATCTCTTCCAGCCTCTCCAACCTTTGCAATCCGATTCCTCCTGTAGCCCGCCTATCTTTGTAACTTCCTTTATCTGCTGGAACACTCCCTATCTCTGGAACATCATATCCTATAGCATCCCTCCGTTTGTGTGCTCGTCCAATCACCATGACGGCGCCTACCTCTGCGACGTTATCCCACACACTGAATCCACTTCGAACACTGAAACCTTCACTGTTTCTGTTATCTTCTCATTTAACCACAGACCTCCCTTTCGGTATGAACTTCTGACTTTCATCAGTCCACCATGTCTCTGCAATCTACAGCAGACTCCAGAGCCCTCCTTACATCTGTCACCTGCTCCAGCAACTATATCACTCCCCATCCATCAGGCCGACTCTGTAAATGCTGCAGCTGCTAGATCACTCCCCATCTGTCAGGCCTACTGTGGAACTGATCCTGCAGTTATATCACTCTCCATATGTCAACCCTACTCTGTATCTTCTCCAGTAGCTATGTCAATCCCCATCTGTCAGGTCTATTATGTATTTGCTCTGCCCGCTATATCACTAGCTATCTGTCAGGCTCATTCTGTAACTAATCCAGCAGCTCTATCACTCCCTATCTGCCAAGACTACTCTGTAACTGCTTCAATAACGATATCATTCCCCATCTCTGCAGCCCCCACCCTATCTGTGGACCTCCAGCTCTCCTTATTTCTGTAATCACCACCAGATCTGAAGAACCCTCTATGTATCTTGAATCCTCATTAGCCCCTTCAAATATCACTGTCTCTGAAATTCCTCCTGCTACAGCAATACTCTTTATGAAATCTTCCAGGAAAAGTCACATTCTTTTCAGGAGAACCTCGTCTTATTAACCTCCTGCAGTGCTAATACAAGGTTTTCTTTTGTCTTCTGCAAGCTCTCTATCTCAAACCCTTCGCCTATAACGTCCTTATTATCTCTAATCTCATTCACAAACTTGATCGGCCTGTATGTCTGTGACCTTCTCCAGGAGGAGGAATGGCTTTTCGGGAGTAGTGGCAAATTTTGTGTTCGGAGGATATCATAAATGTATGACTGTTTGTAGAAAGTAGATGATTTTCAGAGATGGGATGGGTGACGGAACATGAGGGACGTCACACAGACTGATATTTGTAGGCATAGAGCAAATAATCTGTGGTTTGCCTGTTTGGCTATAATTTGAAGAGGAAAGCATGCTATTAAACTGCAATTGTATGGGCCTATTATTGAGGTTGGGATCTGCCTGTTCTAACTGTGGGACTCCATACTAGAATAGGTGCGAGCAGCTGACCTCGAAAAGGCTGGGCAGAGTCTGTAAACTTCCAAATCATATTTGGGAGATCAGTTCCAGGATGGGTGAGAGCAGCTGACAATATTCAGACAAGGCAGGAAGCATGGGATTTTGCTGATCTGATTGTGGGACTCATTTCCAGAATGGATGCGAGTAGCTATAAATACCTAATGCGCTGGGTTGGTTCAGTTCTGAATGTACTTACCTATGCTGCGTCTATATCTGCATGTGACTCCGAACTGACATGGTTTCAACAGAAGTGACTGCTTAAAAACAGTAATGACTAGGTAGGAATACTTGACCAGGGTCAACTCAATAGAGCCTCAGATAAGACTAAATTCTCACTTCCTGAAATGTTACAATTGTAAAGTATTTTATGAGAACAAAACTTGTTTCATCTGGTGTGAATTCAATCTGCATCATTGACCCGAATCTCTATGATAGGACAGATCAGTTCATCTGTCAAAGTGTAGGCTCTATCGTTAGGCCTTGTGCACCTTAACCACTTCTCACAACACAACCTAGATCTCCCATCATCTCCCAAATCTGGTGGATACTTTTTTTTTCTGAGACAGACAGACACAGGTATCATTTTCATCAGGTTTCGTGGAGAGTTTCTCTTTCTAAGTTCACTGTAGACAAAATATTGATCTGGCTGGTCCAACTCACTTTTCACTTCAACCAAAACCTAAATCTATCTTTGTCATTGCTAACTCCTTCAGCCCCTAGAACAATCCATATCTTTATAATATCCCACTGTCTTCGCACGCCTTCCTATCTCTGTAAATATTTCCCACATTTGTATTCATCATGGTTTCTGGCACTTGCTGTCATCCCCCAATTCCTTCCTGCTTTTTGAACAAGGCCAATGAAGCAGTAGAAAAAATAGAATGGAAAAAGACAGATATGACTGCAGTGTGACCAAGACTGAGAACCGAATAATTAAAGACTTTCAGCATTTATACAAGAAGGAGAAAAAGACCACCACAGTGATGTAACATTGTGTATAAAGGCTGGGATCAGTATTTCTGTGATGCTAATCAATTTACACACTACTCCTCTCTGTCCTCTCCCTGATCCCTTTACATTGATTCTCTCTATGTTGTCTAAATATTAGAAATTGCTTCAACACAGAGGAGATTACTCGAGAAATGGTCTGCACTTACTAAAAAGAAGGTGCCAGCCAGCATCATTCTTTCAAAAAAAAATCGTAGTTATGATTCCACAAAAACTGACGGACTTCAGGTTCAGATATAGGGACATGTTAAAAATTTTACAGAGTTTCTGCTTCTAATCCACTTCCATGCATCACTCCCAGATCGCTTCCATACTCTGGGTGAAATAACAACTTTCCTCACTACTTCTCTAATATTTCCTCCAATTACATTAAATATTTGCTGCTGTTCACTGAGCTCTCCAATAAGAACAAGAGAGTCTCTCCCTCTCTATCCAGGCCCTTGACAACATTTGCAGGTTAGTCAAATCTCCTCTCAGCATCCTCCATTTCAAACTTTCCTCATAACTGCATTTACACTTTCCCACGATAACAAACCTCTTCTGTATCATCTCCAAGACTGAAACATGCTTGAAACGTCAATTCTCCTGGCACTCTGATGCTACCAGACCTGCTGTGATTTTCCCACACCACACTCTTTGACTCTAATTTCCAGCATCTGCAATCCTCACATTATTCTGTACACTCTCTATTCTAATTCCATCCTTCCATGTGATATAGTGACCAGAATTACATGAAGCACACTGACTGAACGAATTACTTATACAGTTCTAGGAGAAGTTTCCTGCACTTATATTCTGCACTTGAACTGAGAGAGGAAATAGTGCCATTTGCTGCTTTATCTAGAGCATTGACGAGCCAGGCTAACTTCAGGGATATGTCCACACTGACAGTATGCTAATTAATTGTGCATATTTTCTATTGTTTGCTATCCCTAAATAACTTGACTTGCATTTCTCTAGGTTGCTTGGTACATTCAACTGGACCTCATAGCTTCCATTTTCAAGCAGACTGTTCTGTGATCCTCATCAAATCCAAATAAGTCACATGAACTGTACGAGTCTATGCACGAAAACCAAACAGCCTGATTAATTGCACACGCCCTTCCCTGCAGAAATTCAGGCTGACAGTCCTGGGATTTTCTAAGGGACCATTCTTCCTGCCTCGCAGAATTCTGATCTTTTAGTATTCAGTCAGCCCCTTGCTTCATACTAAACAAAGCTTCAATTACAGCAGGTCGCTGACACTTTGCCTCTACATAGTGACGAACCGAAAGTGATAGACAATGAGAAAACATGGCTGGTGATTTTTCTCCCCAGTTTTTTTTTAATAGTATGTGACAGTGTGTTCGTAGCCCCCAAGGATGTGAATCTCTTTTGTAGTTCATCTCTAAGGTTATAACTTACAATATTTTGCACTACAAAATCTGCACAAAACAAGGGCCTGAATCTTTTGAGTTGGTCAATCTCAGTTCTGTCAGTTTCATGGAGGGATTGTCTCCACAAGTCTCAGTGAATGTTCTCATCATAACATCCTCAATCTGCCTCATTAACGACCTTCCCTGCCCCAAGTCCCTTCTTTCATCTGATCGGAGCCCAATTATTATTTTGCGGTTTGTTACTGGCATAAAAACTGCCCACTGCCTGGACATCCCAGAATGCACCCGATTCCCTGTTACAGATGCCATTTTAAAAAAGTCATTACACTCTTGGATTGCCACTCCAATGCTGCCGTGGACATGGTGGGGGTGTGGATGGGCGTTGGGGGAAGGTGGTAAAATTAGGATCCCACGTTGTAGCCAACCCCCAGAGGATCTGTTGGATGGCATGCTGCAGGAGAGGGGCATTATCTTTCTCTAAGATTGGCAGGGAAGGCCACAAGACCAGATCCTGCAAGCTTGGTCCGATGGTGACCTCTGGGTCAGTGAGATGCCAGCTTTCTGAGTGAATGCTCTAGCAGTGTACGAATGAGGTCAGTGCCCTTCCCCTCTCCATCAGAGAAAGTACAACCATCTGCATTTTGTGACCTCACATTCACTCACTTTCTGTTACTGCACCCACCGCCCACCAATTCGCATGTTCTCCCACCTCGCACCAAGGCTCATGAACCAAGGCTCATGTTATCTCATCCTCACTAAATACAGCACCTTCTCTCAGTCTCTCCAACCTCACCTCTGCACCTCTGCCCAACTCTGCCTGGTGTCTGTGCTGTCATTCACTCACTCAGGACACCTCGCCAACTTTCCCCCAGCTGTACCAGTGTTAACAGCTGCAACAACCCTTTCCATCTCCCTTAATCCCTCTCGCTAATTTTCACATCCCAGAAGGAACCATCCCACAATAGGAGTGAAAGAACCAAGAGGCACAGACCTTTCCCCAACATTCAGCTCCTCACCCCCTCACAGGGGATGCATCCTGACCCTAACAACCATGAGAGGCTGACTGACCGTGTCCAAGCTCCAGGACAGGAATCTGAGACTTCCCCGACTCACTGTGCTGTGCAGCGTGACTGACTGTGGACAATGATATCAAACTTCCTGGTTTTGTGTCTGTGCAAAATACCAAGACAATACAGCAGGCGGGTAAGCCTGGTAGCTCTGGCTGAGGGGAAACACTGCTGAGGGCAGGGTAATGCAAGGCAATAATTCTGTGAGTATTCATGTCAGCTCAAGTGAGTGTGTACACACACGGAATGAGCAACCGAGAGGGACAGGCCATGAGCTGGATGTATCCCCTTGAGCACAGTGTCCTTGCAGCAGCATTGCAACGAAAGTTGTCAGTGCACCCTGAGCTGCATCATTGAAGTGCAGAAGCGTACTGTCAGTGGGTCGGAAATGTGCTGGGATGGCATGTTGAGGCTGGCAAGTGACAGATGCCAGCATTGTTGGGTGTGGGTTACATGCAGCTTCTATCAGTGCAGTGTCCCCGAAGACGTTAATATCCAAGATTGAAGGCCGTAGGAGCGTGGGGCGAGTTGGAATCACCAGTTACCAGCTCTAACGTTCACAAACTCTAACGTTTATGTCAATTCTCCATATTGAGCTTCCCCGCTGTGGGAGGGAGAATATGAAGGTGCAAGTTGATGAGGAGAGATCAGCAATAATGTGGCTGTTGATCATCAGTAATCATTCAGTGAGCATTTGGCCACTGCTGCATTCAAATCTTGACTTAAAGAACAGTCCATCACCGGAACAGGCCCTTCTGTTCAGCAAGCCCTCAATGACACATGATACCCTTCGAAAGTTGAAACGAAAGTTTTTGCTTCTACACATTCTATGTCATTCTATTCGTTGCTGTCTCTTCTCTGTGACAAGATGTCTCTTAAACCTTGCTTTATTGTCTTTTTCCCCTCTATCAGTGCATTCCAGGCACTGTCACATTCTGTCTGGAACACCAAAAATAAACTTGCTTATCATATCTCCTGAACTTTCTCCCTTTTACCTAAAACCTACGGTCCTGAGTAATTGATATTTCTACTCTGTGAAAAAGCCTCTAATTGTCTTTCTATCTTTGCTTCTGATAATTTTGTAAATATCTATCAGGTAGCCCCATCGCCAGTGATGCCCAGGTGCAAACAAACCATGTGTGTTCAACTTCTCCTGCTGGCGAATACCCTCCAAACCAGGCAACATGCTGGGAAATCTTTCCATATCCTCTCCAACACTTCCACATCGTTCTGCTGTTATGGCAACCAGTACTGGACACAATATTCCAAAGGTGCCCGAACTATGTTTCTCTACAGCTGCAATATGAGCTGCTAATTTTCATATTGTATGCTCTGATGCATGTCTGCAAGCTTGCCATCAGTTTTCTTGATCACTCGACCTGTATTACCACTTTTAGGGGAATGTGGAGCTGTACACCTTTGAATGTTGATGTAATTATTAGTTTTTCCATCTACTGTATACTTCTCTCCTGTATTAAACCTTCTAAAACGCATCACGTCACAGTTGTCCAGATAAAGTTACATCTGTGTTTTCTCTATCCAAGTCTGCAGGGGATCTGTATCCTGCTGTATTCTCTAGCAATCATCCTCACAATCTGCAACTCCTTCAATCTATTTACAGATCTCCAGTCACAAAAACACTCTTCCACCACTACTCTGTCTTCTATGACCAAGCAGTTCTCTATCCATCTTACTAACTGACCGCTGATCGCATTTCTCTTCACCTTCTGTGTGAGCCTGCCAGAAGGAAACATACTAAAGGTCTTGCTGAGGTGCAAGTGCTAACATCCAACCCTGTGCCTTGATGAATGAATTTTGTCACTTTCTCAAACTGTTCAATCAGGTTTGTGAGACAGGATCTTCCCCACACAACGGTGTTGCCTGTCACTAGTAAGTCCATATGAGATACTGATTCCATCATATTCCTGATTGGAACGTTGGAGAGTAAATTACATTCCGTAGAGAGTGGAAACAGGCCCTTTAGCCTTCCAAACCAACCTTCCAAAGAGTAACCCACCCAGACCCATTTCCCTCTGACGAAATCAACGAACACTATGGGCAATTTAGCGTGGCCAATCCACGTGACCAGCACATCTTTGAACTGTGGGAGGAAGCTGGGGGAATGTGCAAACTTCACACAGACAGTCACCCCAGGACCTTGGTGTTGTAAGGTAACAGTGCAAACCCCTGCACCACCGTGCTGCTCTTGATGGTTACTGTACAGTGGGAGCTATGCTGGGCCGTGACGGTTACTGTACAGTGGGAGGTATGTCGAGCCGTGAGGGTTACTGTACCGTTGGGGGTATTTCGCGTCGTGATGGTTACTGTACAGTGGGAGCTATGCTGGGCAGTGACAATTACTGTACAGTGGGAGGTATGTCGGGCCGTGAGGGTTACTGTACAGTGGGAGGTATGTCAGACAGTGATGGTTACTGTACAGTGGGAGGTAAATGGGGCAGTGATGGTTACTGTACAGTGGGAGGTATATTGGGACGTGATGGTTACTGTACAGTGGGAGGTATATTGGGACGTGATGGTTACTGTACAGTGGGAGGTAAATGGGGCAGTGATGGTTACTGTACAGTGGGAGGTATATTGGGACGTGATGGTTACTGTACAGTGGGAGGTATGTCAGACCATGATGGTGACTGTACATTGGGAGGTATGTCGGGCCGTGATGGTTACTGTTCAGTGGGAGGTCTATCGGGCCGTGACAGTTTCTGTACAGTGGGAGGTGTGTCTGGCCGTGATGGTTACTGTACAGAGGGAGGTATGTAGGACCGTGATGGTTACTGTATAGTGGGAGGTATGTCGGGGTGTGATGGTTACTGTACAGTGGGAGGTATGTTGGGCCGTGATGGTTACTGTTCAGTGGGAGGTCTATCGGGCCGTGACAGTTTCTGTACAGTGGGGGGGGGTGTCTGGCCGTGATGGTTACTGTACAGTGGGAGGTATGTCGGGCCATGATGGTTACTGTACAGAGGGAGGTATGTAGGACCGTGATGGTTACTGTATAGTGGGAGGTATGTCGGGGTGTGATGGTTACTGTACAGTGGGAGGTATGTTGGGCCGTGACGGTTACTGTACAGTGGGAGGTATGTCAGACCGTGATGGTAACTGTACAGTAGGAGGTATGTTGGGCTGTGACGGTTACCGTACAGTGGGAGGTATGTCGGACTGTGACGGTTACTGTACAGTGGGAGGTATGTCAGGCCGTGATGGTTACTATACAGTGGGAGGGGGATGTCGGGCCATGACGTTTACTGTACAGTGGGAGATATGTCGGCCCGTATTAGTTACTGTACAGTGGGAGGTATGTTAGTTGGTGATAGTTGCTGTATAATGGGAGGTATGTCGGGTCGTAATGGTTACTGTACAGAGTGAGGTATGTTGGTACGTGATGGTTACTGTACAGTATGTCTGGCTGTGAGCTTGTAGACGGTATGACCTGTATGATTCTGCTCCTGCCGATGGCCTGTTGCACCTCAAGGATGCATCACCGTTTGTTTCTCAATCGGTTTAAAGTCTGTACTATTCACTGCCTGGGGGCTACATATCATGGTGAGGGGAGTCTGGACAAGGTGATGGTAGCCCTTGCTCCCCATAAGGACTGCGCAGTGACCATTTTTACCGATATATTAAATGGAGTGGTGTATCTGCAGCAGGCAGATCAGTGATGATGTGGTCAATTATATGTTTCTCTTTTATTGATTCACCCATAACTTGCCACAGAGCAGTCTCGCAGCCACAGGATCCACCATCAATGCTGAGCACTGTATTGGCTATATACCAAGGAGCTGCCCCTTCAACCTGGCTATGTCCTGTCTGTGTGACAGACCCCACCAGAGTGGGTAGTGATGTTGCCTGGTACGTAGTCCTGTTCAGAGAATCCTGCTTCACAGATAATATCTGACTGTTACTTGATGGGTTCGTGGGAAATATACAACAGGTCACTTTTTCTTTTTGTGCAATGAAGAGTTAATATCACGTTGTTTCTTACATATTTTAAAATAAACCAAACATTATTATTTTTCAGTTGAAAACAATTGAAGTGAACAATAATTGAATTAGCAGAGCGCACACCTGCCTATTACACGATTCAGTACCTATAGTAAACAGCTGATTGATGTTCAGATCAGTGAACACACAATCTTGCAGGCAGCAAAGCTGTTGAAAAAGACTGAGAAAAAAAACCTGAATTTCGACACAGTGTTACTGGGCCTCACTATGACCTCGAAAACACTGTCCATCTCCAAAATCTGTCCATAGATTTTCCAAACTGGAGCTGAGCAGTGACTGATACAATCCCTTACAATGGACTGGTAAGAGATATACATGAAAAACGGGGAGATGTGAGTGGGGAAAACTGATCGATGGATTAGGAAGAAGCGCTGGTCTAGACCCAGTTCAACATTTGTAACAATGACCAGTAAACAGCCATGTTTTGCAGGTATATCTCTTCTGGTATGGCACTTAAACTCGAATTCTGAACCTTGGACCTGATCCTGAATGAAGGTGTTATAAAGGTGATGGACTCCTGCAGCACATTGCATCTTACATTGAATCCCTCATACACCATATCCAGTGTTATAATATCCAACATCCAAACAGAATTGTGCAGCTCCATTGATCGCCAGTATTATCCCAGCCCAATGACCTTGCGTGTGACTTGAGCTGGACATTTCTGTGTAAATGTTTGCAGCATTGTTCTAACCACTAACAGCAATATCTCTTTGCTAAAGGTACAATAAACTTGCATAATATCAACTTTTAGATTGTCCAATAAGCACAGCATCCACCCATTTATTCAGTACACTGTTATAACAACAATATGATGAAAACAGTGCCCAACTCACAATAACGAGCATTGAAATGTTAAGTCTCATTACCACACCCAAGACTAAATTACTTTTAAGTGCAAGGACTTTGAAAATATGCAATTATTTGTTCCCTTTTATTAATATTGTGAACTAATAGTTGACTCTCCTGTTCCTCAGATGCTGCCTGAACGGCTGTGCTTTTCCAGAACCACATTTCTGACTCTGATCTCCAGCATCTGCTGTCCTCACTTTCCCCCTGCACGCATAATAATTTTCGTCGCAACTGTGTGTTTAAACACTGTGTGTTTAAACATGTTACAGTCAGATTTGAGTATATTTTCAATTGCTTCTGTCTATCTCAGAGCTCAGTAATGTGTGATGTGACTGTCATCGTCTGTGTGATGCTCAGTATGAAGGCCATGCGTCTGAAAGACTGACGGATTATTTCAAACAACATATCCCTTCAACTGTTCACAACAAGCATGATACTGCCTGGACCCAACCAGCCTGAGCTTCAAATCCCAAAATAAAGGGTCCAGCATTGGGCAGGTCTGGACAATATTTCTCATTTTAATTTCTATATAGAATATGATTGTGACGGTACTTACTGCCTGTCTCGTGTTGCCCTTGAGAAAGTGGTGTTGAGCTGTCACATTGACCCGTTGCAGTGGTTTATGATTAATTGTGTAGCTCCCCTTTACAAAATAAAAGTGGAAACCAATATTTGCTGACCATAATGGATATGTCTCCCAGATATCCAGAGGCATTTACATTATGGAGTGTTCAGGATAAAGGGGAGGTGCAGTGGTTGATAGCTTTTTTGACTCACTGTGGGCACCGCAGAGAGATTCAGACAGATCAAAGGTCTCATTTTGCCACTCAGCTGTTTTAGGAAATCATGGATAGCTTAGGCATACAGCACTTCAAATCAAGTGCGTTCCATCCTGAATCCCAGGGAGAATTGAAAAGTTAGCATCAGACACTGAAGACCATATTGGTCAAATGATTGGGATAAAGGTGTCGCATTAAATTGCTTATTATCGAAGATGCCCCAAATGAATCTAATCAGTTTACTTCCTTTGAGTAAATGTTCGAACATGAAGTGCAGTCCTTTGAATGAAATTAAATTTAAATTGACAGGCCCGAAGTCGGAGATCTCACACTTGGTTTATGTATGTGAGGTGAGGGAGATATTAAATGGAGCAGGTAAGTGAACTAAACAGCACCTGAAGAGGGTACAGCGTAGAGAGAAGCAGAACGCGCTGACGTATTAGTAGTTTAAATAATGTTCAAGATACCAGAAGCCAACTGAATTTGAATATTATCGTTTGGGCACCTGGAAAGCAATCAAATTATGAGAATTATTCTACCATGGAGAGTATATAAGCCCAGTATTTGAACCCTGGAGGTAGAGCCATAGCTATCCAATAGCAGAGCAACTGCTGCAGAGCAGGAGTGCTAACTGCCCCTCTCAAGTACCCTCTACATGTTCATGTCAAACCTACTTGCAGTAACACAAAACGTGACCCAGGGAGATCAGCCTCTGGAAGAGTGAACATAGCGGGGAAGATAAAGTATGCGTGGTCTTGACATTGTAATGTTTAATATGTGGTTTGGTAGAACAGCATATTTTTGCAGAGTTGGAAACAGATGGTAATTAGCTAAGAAAAGAGGGTCTTGTATTTGTGAATAGCTGTTGTTCAGTGTTCACTATTAAAGTTATGAAACTAACTTGTGAATGTTTGTTTAAAAAATGGAATGTTGGAAAGCTGTGTTGCTCCTATTTTAAAAGATTACGAGCTAAGGCGAGCTTTTCTGGGTGTTTGGTTTTAATTAACAGAGGGGTTCGACTCCACCTTGTAAATGTCCATCCATGCTAACCCCATTTCCCTGCAGTTGGCCCATACTCTTCTAGAACTTTCCTATCCACATCTTTATCTAAATGCTTTTAAAATGGTGTTAATGTTCCCCCCTCAACCACATCTGCTGGCAGCTCATCCACGTACCAGCCATCTGTGTGAATAAGTGGCCCCTCAGATTCCCATTATTCCTTCCCCTGTAACCTTAAACTGATCCCTTCTATTCTTGATTCTCTAAACCTTGGAAAAGGACTGAAAGCATTCGCACTATCCATGTCCCTCATGAACTTATACAGCTCTATAAGGCCCCTCTTCATTCTCCTAGACTCTATAGAAAAGATATTAGCTTGTCCAACGTCTCTCTATAACTCAGACCATTGTGTTCTGGCAACGTCCATGGGAATTTATTCTGCACTCTTTCTAATTTCATAAAATGACCCCTATAACGAAAGTGACAAAAACTGAACAGAATTCTCCAAATGCAGCCTCACCAAATTACTGTATAACTGCAACATAAATTCCCAACTTCCACACTCAATGTCCGGCCTAATGAAGGTCAGTGTGTAAAATGCCTTCTTCACTTCCCTGTCTACCTGTGACTCCACTCTCAGAGAACCGTGCGCCTGGACGCCAAGGTCACTCTACCCACTACACCCCTTAAGGCCCTCCCATTCACTATGAAACTCCTGCTTTGATTTGAGTTTCCATAATGCAAGACATCATGCATATATATTAAATTCCATTTGCCATTTCTCGGCTCACTTGCCCACCTGATTAAGGTCCTGCTGCAATTTCTGATAAACGTCCTCACTGATCACGCTACCAATTATATTAGTGTCATCTGCAAACTGACTAATCGTGCTTGTACATTCTCAAACAATTCATAGATAATAAACAGCAATTGACCCGGCCCCGGTCTGACAAGCATTCTTCTACTTAAACCTTCTGCTTACTACCATCAAGCTAACTGTGCATCCAATTGTCCAGTTCCCCCAACATTCCACGTGATGGAACCTTCGAGAACATGTGGAAACATATCAAAGGCCTTACTGAAACACATAGAGACTATGTTTACCGCTCGACCCTCATCAATCTTCTTGGTCACTTCATCAACGAACTCTAACAAATTTGGGAACAATGATCTCCCACACACAAGTCTATGCTGACTGCTCCGAATCAAACCCTGTGTCAGCAATGGATGCAAGCAATGGTATGCTGTCTTTCATTTTAACATAATTCAAGTTCGTAAGTAATGCCATCTTCCTGCTGTTGTCGATCCTTGCTGAGAGAGTGGTTGGGACACTCTCTACAGATTTGATCTCCCTTGTAACGAATGATATTCTTACCACAGACATGCGTGATGGTGTCATGAGGATCGAGTGAAGAAGCTGAGTGTTTAATCAGTAGAGATTTGAGAGAAGAAGAAATGGTGACGCTAAAAACGAGGAGTGGCAGCGATCACTTACTTCCAAAAGAGGCATTGACAGGGTGAGAAATTCCATACTTTACCCAGGATTGATTGGTTTCATTTAACGTCACATGTACCTCAGTACAGGGAAGCTCTTTATTTACGAGCAGTGGAGGCAGATCATAGTAAGTATGGATAACCAGATCATAAGGTGGAAATAGACTTGGACAGAGTAAGGCATACAGGTTACTTTGAACAGGACATGCACTCGACAGGATCAAAATGAACAAGATCAACATTATTTGAACTTAGAGAGTCCATTCATCACTTACCTTGACTTTCCTAATCGTATATATGCCTTAATTAACTCTCCCCACGTTATTCTGCAGTCTGTGTGTGAACCCGTACTGAACGTCATGTTGCTTTAAATCCCCAACAGCAGCCACAATACCTTCCATCTGAAACAGGTAGCTATTCCCACCAGTGTCCGCCCAATATAGAAAACACCAGCCCGTCTTTTCTGAGATGATTATTGCCTTCTTGTGACTTTAAACAAGACATATGGCTTCCCTCCTCACCGCTAGAAAACAGCGTTAAAGTACCACGTGTGTATCATGACAGACGGAGCTACGAGGAACGACGTGGAGCAGTCTGTCTGTGCAGCTTCTGCTCCACTTGTACATCATGTTAGAGCATCAGTTAGGAGACCGCGAGGACTGTTGATGCTGAAGATCAGAGTAGACAGTGGGTTGCTGGAAAAGCACAGCAGGTGAATCGACGTTTCGGGCATAAGCCATTCATCAGGAATCAGCATCAATTACCTCATTCTGCACCTGTGTGAGTGCATTGAGGTGGGAATGGTCTCCGACTGTTCCTGTGTAAGTGATTTAAGGGACTGAATGGCTTCTTCCTCATCTGATTGAACTGGGCCAAAGGCCTGACTGCGTTTTCCCTGGTTCCTGTTTGACAGCTCGATGTGCTGACAACTGTGATAATGATGTAGCTTTAAGAGATTATTTTGTTCTCGTTTCTTTTAAGCGAGAGAATGAACGATTGTTACAAAGCTGGCTAGTTAAGACCACTTGAATAACAGCTAGGGAGGCCTTGGGTTTATTTTAATTCAGTCTGAATGGGTGTGGTCAGCTTTCACAGATTAGGATCTCTGGGTTTTGCTTTCTCAGTAACATCAGAAATTATTGGGGTCTCCACAGAGTTGGAAGCTTCAGTGACTATCTCCTGGCTGCTACCCTTGCCGACATTTCTCTTGATTCAGTTTTTAATTCATGGAGAGATATTTGTGACATTCTGTGTCTGAATTTTCTTTTTTGCCAGGGGCTGTGTTTATAGGATTTTCCGAAATTGGAACAGTTCATTAGTAATAGTTGTTGTGGTTCTGTTCGCCGAGCTGGGAATTTGTGTTGCAGGCGTTTCGTCCCCTGTCTAGGTGACATCCTCAGATTCAATCAATAAGCACATCGACCTGGACCCAATATACCGGCCACTGCAGCGGACAGCTGGAACTGATAACCAGAAGCGGCAGATACAAATCATTATAAATGCCGGAGGAAACATCACAGAAGCGCTTCACAAGAGGCTCCTAATCACTGAGGATGTCACCTATACAGGGGACGAAACGTCTGCAACACAAATTGCCAGCTCGACGAACAGAACCACAACAATAAGCTACAAATCTTAGCACAACCTTTGAATTAGTAATAGTTCTAGATCTGTTATTCTGTTAACTTGTCCAATAGAATTACGTTATTCTAAGTCCTCTTTCTTTGATTTTATTTCATCTTTCGTGTCTAAGGAAATGGTATTTTGCTTCACACCGAGTAGATTGACCAGTCACATTGCATCTGTCACAGACAGTTTACATTTCCTTTAAAATAAGAAAACATTAGAGTCTCGGCTATGCCTTCAAATATTGCCGAGGAGCTTTGGTGTGGTCCATCACACTAGACTCCTTCCCTTCCTGAGTAATAGGCTGGAGGCACTGAATGGGCTGTCCCTGTTCTTCGAGGAGAAAGCCATTCCTGATGAAGGGCTCATGCCCGAAACATCGATCCTCCTGCTGTTTGGATGCTGCCTGACCTGCTGCGCTTTTCCAGCAACACATTTTCAGCTCTTGCCCCTGTTCTTCTCCAATAGTGTCAATGGGCCGAACGACTTCCTCATATTCCTGTGAAACCAGCGTGAGGTGCAGAATGAACTCTTATTTTACTGTGGCAATGTGCAGTGTCAGGCAGTCTTTTTACATGGATGTCATGGACCCTTTAACATCATACGCCTCAATAGAGTTTGGGTCTTGCTGCTCCTGAACTGGACACAGACCAGTTCAGGAACTGACGGGGGCGTCAAATTATTCTGAACATTGTGGAATCCTCAGTGACCATCCCCACTTCTGATCTTATGGTGGGGAAGGTGGGGGTGGGGAGACATTGATGAAGCAGCTGAAGATGTTTGTGAAGCGGAAGCTACCTTGAGAACCTCCGACAGAGCTGACCCAGGACTGAGATCATGCACAACTTCCTTTGTGCAATGTTTGACTCCAAACACTGGAGAGTTTTCTCTGATTCCCATTAAGTCCAGTTTTGCTAAGCTCCTTGATATCAACAGAAGCGAACCACTGCCTTGATATCAGGGCCAGTCATTTTTACCTGAACACTTGTGTCAACCTCTTTTGTTCATATCATTAAGCCATGATAGAGGAGCAGCAAGGGTTTTCTTCAAACAGGTAGTATTGAATGTCAGGATTTCTCTTCTCAAGAGTGTTCGCGGAGCTAGATGGCTGAAAGTATTTGAAGATGAGGTAAATGGATATTGATCTGACAGAGAGTTGAGGGCAATGAACAATTGGGTATGAAAGAGGATTTGCGACCAAGAGCGGATCAACCACGATCTTAGTGAAGGACAAGGCAGGCTTGGCGACTGAACGACGTGCTCCTGTTTCTGATGTTCTCGAATTCTGTTATTGGATAGTTAGTGAGTCTAATTTTCATGCATGTGGAATTATTGAATATTGCAGTCAGGGGGCCAGAGGATTCTGTGTGCCATCACTGGCTGAGGTATGAGGGCGGCATTCACAGTGAAACTGGGTCGATAACATGATCAACAAATGAAACACAAGTTTCTGAGACGGGAAGCTCTGTAAATAGAGATGACGGGCCTCTTTCATACCCAACTTGGGTTTTCCAATTACATTTCCCAAATCACTTCAAAGCGTGTGTGACAGCCATAAAGGGCTGAAAAGTCTCCTCTGTTTCTGTGCACCAGGTTATAGGTGTAAGTGGGCTCCAACTGCTCCTGCCTAGCAGGTTTCAGGGGCTGAATTGAACACAGAAACATGGGACTGAGGAGCAGGAGCAGGTCATTAGATACTTTGAGCCTTCTCCATCAGGCACTAAAATTGTAGCTGATCAAGTTACTGATTCACTTCACCATCGCCATGATGCCCCATTTCCTGCCCGTGTCCAAATATCTGTGCCCCACTTCCCTGTCAAATAATTAACTAACGCAGCTTTGAGTCCACGTGAACATAGAGGCACGATAAAAACTTTCAGTGAAGCAGAATTCCGACGTGAAAGGTACTTTCAGAATTTTTACTCATCCCTCTTATAGAATCACAGAGTCATGCAGAACGGAAACGGATAATTTCGTCCAATCTGCTCACTCCGAACAGTTATCAAATCTGATTAGTCCCATTTGCCAGCATTTGGCCAATATTCCTCCTTTATCAGACACTTTTTAAATGTGTGATTGTACCCTCCTTGATCACTTCCTCTGACAGCAATGTCTGTACACACAACACTCTCTGTGTGAAACGTTTATCTCCTGGTCCCTTCTCAATCATTCGCCCTCCTGCCTTCAAACGATGCCCTCTTGATGATTTTATAAACCTCTATTATGTCACCCCTCAGCCTCTGAGGAGAAAGCACCTCAACCTAATCAACCTCTCCCTGAAGCTAAAACCTTCAGTCCTGGAACATCCGCATAAATCCTTTCTGCAGACAAGTTGCACGCAGTATTCTAAAAGTGGCGTCACCAGCATCTTGTACAGATGCAACATACCACCACAGCCCCTATACTCAATGCTCTGACTGATTAAGGCAAATGTGCCAAATGTGTTCTGCACCACTCTGTCTACCTGCGACTCCACTTTCAAGGAACAATGTACCTGCAGCCCTATGTCCCTTTGTTTCACAACACTCCCCAAGACTTTACCATTAAGTGCATAAATTCTGGTCTGCTTTGCCTTCCTAAAATGCAATTTATCTAAATTAAACTTCATCTGTCAGTCCTTGCCCCGTTGTCCCATCTAATTGTGGTCTCGTTATACTCTGAGAAAATCTACTACACCACCTTTCCGATGTAACCTGTAAACTTATTAACTCTGACCCCGATATTCACGTCTAAGTCCTTTACATAAATCATGTAATTCATTGAACTCAGTACTGATTCTTACAGCACACCGCTGCTTACAAGCCTCAAGTCTGAAAAATATCCCTCTTCCTTCAAGCATCTGCAGTCATTATTTTTATCTGGAACTGTAACAGGACAATCACACCTTGGTATCGTGTTTAGGTGTATGGCAGCTGGGAATCACTGCAGACCAGTGTGGGAAGGACATATCAAGACAACATAAAATAGGCTGTACCATTATAAAGGGGGTGCAGGAGCAGAGAGTCCTGATTTTATTTGAGAACCGATTATTAAAGATTTCAGGACAAGTGGGGGGAGCAGTAAATCTCACAGATTAGTTTCAGAATCTGATCTGTTTACAGGAGGAGGTGTAGAAGGGAATCTCCGTGCTCCCTTCCTGGGAGGTAGTGGTGACAATTTGTTTTGAGGACACCCTCCTGCCCACCAAGTCCGTGGGGATTCCATTTGGACCAGCTCAGCATAAAAGGGAGATGGCATCAGGGCCACAGCTTCTAAGTTGTTCCGGGGGTAAATGGAGCTGCGGGTAGGTTTCAAGTGAGAATTGTTCTTCACTGAACATTGCTCCTTACTCGGACGGTGTGATGTGGATCTTTCAGAATCGCCATACGAGGCGTCCCGGTCCTCTCTGGCTCATACCAGGGTCCTTCCAACATGCCGGGGGTATGGAGGGTGTGAGAGAACGGATATCGGGCGCTCCTCCACCCAGCTTGGCCCTTTCTGTCCTATTTCAGGCTTTTTCTCCTGGAATGGGAGAAAGGAGGGAGGAAGTGAGGGTGGGGGTGGATGGCCATAGGTGTCAGTGCTGGTGTTGGTGGCAGACATGGTGAGGTGGCCGGAGGGAATCAGTCCACACTGTTGTATCTATGAAGTGTTAGTGGTGTGGTGGGTAAAGTGGAGGGAGAGAGAGAGAGGAGAGAGAGAAAGAGAGAGAGAGAGAGGAGAGAGAGAGAGACAGAGCGTGACAGAGACAGAGAGAGAAAGGGAGACTGCATGCAGTAGTGAGAGTGGTGGAGCATGAGCTTTGTTCGGGGTTCGGTGCTATAACGGATATACAGTGAGTGTGAGGGAGCAGAGAGAATACGGTGACACTTATTCTGACAGAGCGGGAAACGTTATTGATGCTTGTCCTGTATTGCTGGACATTTTCTCAGACCGCAGATACTGCACTGAGCTGGGTAGTGAGCTCAGACCATGCTCGGTGGGTCTGGTAGCGTGGCCCACTCTGGGAAGAGAATGGTCCCCCTCTGTACTAGCCCATTCACCAGGACTTCCGTGTCTCTGTTGACAAACCGTTGTGTCATTGTCCGTTATCTGCCATGCTCAGCTTCAAACGGAGAAAACTCAACCCTGTGCCCATTGGCCTTTTGGAGTTGGCAACAGTGCCAGGGATCACAGAATATCTGGGGTCATGTGGATGTTCGTGAGTACTTCCAACCATGAAGGAATATCGAGCTGGCATTGAATTAGAGGACGCCAAGTGGTTGGGTAGATAGTTAATGAGGTGAGTTCGATGAGATATCACCAGGAAACTAACTCAGTCTCATACAGACAATCCTTCTGTCATACTCAGTGAAAATATCAATATGTCAAATTATTGTTAGATGCAGCCCAAGGTGTCGAAGACTCTGCTGACCCTACCCCCAGTTACAAAGCTGCCTAACAAATGTTTATCCAATACTCTCCATCACCGGAACTCACACCAATATCCCATTCCTGGAAACACTGGCTCATGTTGCAGGATACCGTTGAAATGTCTTCATTTCAGCATTCTGGATCCTGGCAATGCATTCTTTCATGACATTGTCTCTCAATCTTGCTCTCTCTGTCTATTCCACAAACCCCTCCCATTTATTAATACTTAAACTGATTCCCATACCATCTCTCCCTAGAGTGATTTTCACACCCACAGCACCCCTGTGTCATGGCACAATGGAGATATGGAGCTTTCAATGGATGGGAGCTGTACATCCTGTTACTTCCAGCATGGGCTGCAAGTTTCCCCACACTGGGCAGTGACCTAACACAATGGTACTGAACAATGCACTGGGATGATGGACACCGTTCCACACCCTGGTCGCATATCTCATCTGGGCTTATAGATCAATGTCCTATTGTGGTCTGCATGTCTTTCCAACATGGCTAAATTGTGATTGCGTTGCACAGTACACCAGCACAGTCTGCACAGTTTTCCCTCCTGAACACTAATCTCATCTGGGTTTATAAATCAATGCATTGCTGAGGTCTGCACAGTGTTTTTCTCTGGACTTATTAAAGGGTGGTATTCAGCAGTGCACTAGCCTGGTCTGTGCAGTGCTCCACGCTCGAAATATATCTCCTCTGGGTTTATAGTGTCTGGTCACGTGCACTGAGGTGGATTGAGATGGCAATCAGTTGATATGGCAATGTCTTTATTTTTGTTCTCATGCATGTGGCTGGACCCTCCACATTCTGACTCCTCTGGCCAGTCCCATTCTTCACTCCAACTCCATCGTTCGGCAACATGATGTTGATGAGTAATTTTCCAGTTTCAATGTGAATATCTGTCCTGTTTATTTTCCTGTTCATTGACATTGTTCACCCTGGAGAATCGGGATTCACTGTGATAAACCTCAGTAAGGTCACTCCTCAGAAACAACTCTTCAGGGAACATAGCCCCAGCCCATTCATACTTTCCCTGTAGCTCAACATCACTCGCCACCACCGCCCCACCCAATACAGTCAATATACTTCTAAATCTTTTTGGCACGATTTCAAGTTTAACAACATCGTTCCTACAGCAGTGAGAACAAAATTAAAGGCAGTATTACAGAAGTGGCTGAACCTAGCGTGTAGGCGAAAGTGAGTATTGCAGATGCAGGAGGTTAGAGTCGAGTGTGTTGTGCTGGAAAAGCCCATCAGTCAGGCATCACCCGAGGTGCAGAAGAACCGATTGTTCAGACGAAAGCGCAATTTCTGATGAAAGAATTTTTGCCCAAAACGTCGAAATGTCCTCCTCCTCGGATTCTGCCTGACCTGCTGTGTTTTTCCAGGACCACACTCTTAACCCAATGTAAATCCCAGATGGCCTCCTTCTTCAAAGACAGCAATTTCCCTTCCCACATGGTCGATGATGCCATCCAGAGCATTTCATCCACTTCCCATACCTCTGCCTTCAACATTCACCCTTCCAAACTCAACAGGTAAAGAACATTCTGTTCCTCACCTTCCATCCCACCAAATCTCCAGATACAATGCATTATACTCCCCCATTTGCGCCACCTACAAACAGGCCCAACCACCAGGGATATATTTCCCTCCCCACCCGATCTGTGTTCCATAAAGAATATTCGCGGCGTGACTTCTTTGTCAGATACACGCCACCCAACGACTCATCCTCCACTACTGGCACCTTTCCCTCCCACCACAAGAATTGGAAAAGCTGCGCCCTCACCTCCGTCCAAGACCCCAAAGAATCCTTTCACATTCGGAGTTTTACCTGCACTTCCACACACGTTGCCTACACTACCCTTTGCTCCTGATGTCTCCTCGATACTGGGGAGACCGGACGCCAATGTGCAGAACACTTCAGAGAACATCTCTGGGACACCCGCACCAATCAACCCCACCACCCCGTGGTTGAACACTTTTACTCCCCCTCCCACCCCGCCGCCATGGACATGGTGGTCCTGGGCCTGTTCCTCCACCAAACCTTAACCACCCGACGGCTGGAGGAAGAAAGACTTAACTTTTGCCTTGGGACCCGACAACCAGATAGGATCCATGTGGATTTCACCAGTTTTCTCAATTTCCCTCCCTCCAACTTATCCCAGTTCCGACCTTCCAAATCAGCACCGCCCCATCCTACCTGTCCAACTTCCTTCCCATCTATCTGGCCCACCCTCCTCTCCGGCATATCATCTCCAACCCTTCCTTCATCGACCTATCCCATTATCAGCTACCTTCCCCAACCCAATCCGCTTCTCATTTATCTCTCAGTTCCCTTGGGTCACAAGCCTCACTCCTGATGAAGGGCTTACACAAGAAATGCCAATGCTCCTCTGATGCTGCCTGACCTGCTGTGCTTTTCCAGCACCACTTTCTCGACTCTGACCTCTAATATCTGCAATCCTCACTTTCTCTCTTGCGTTAATGTATCCAGAAATCTCCCCACCAGACATCTTATGAAGCTGCACTGTTATTTTATCCCCGGGACATATACAGCCCCACAGTGCTCTGGCAATACTCCCACGTACAAGGAAAAATAAAATAAAAAGAATATTTATAGTCCGTCCGTCAATTAACCTCATCCATTCCATAGAGGCGGAGTAGATATTCCCTTTTATTACGATATGAAATGTTATGTAAGGAAGGGGTTAATTGAGCCTGTTAGTTTGGTGACTGTGATTAATGTCAGTCTCCATGGATTCTAATTATCCCAGTGGAGATTTCCCATCTTTTAATGATAAATGGGCACCGTTCAATATGTTATCCCATGGTATGAGTGGGGCATCATCGACAGCACTAACAGGGATAAGCATTTCCAGATGGAGAAGGGGATGAGAGATCATAACCTGAGAACATTAGACTGCAATATTCCAACACTGGACAGGGGTTTATCCGATGATATTTTATCTCTTTCGATATATTATGATTGGTTGTCATTATCATGGCGGATCTATGATTCTCTTCGCATTATTCAATATTTTTATTATCCTTTCCTGTCTATCGTTGGTGTCCCTGGTAAGTCTCAACGACCAAGTATGTTTTTTTTTTCTAGGAAAACCGCTAATGGAGTCACTTTACCGCTAATGGAGTCAGGTGTTACTAGGGGACATAGCTTTAAATTAAGGGGTGGTAGGTATAGGACAGATGTTAGGGGTAGATTCTTCACACAGCGGGTTGTGAGTTCATGGAATGCCCTGCCCGTATCAGTGGTGAACTCTCCTTCTTTATGGTCATTTAAGCGGGCATTGGATAGGCATTTGGAAGTTATTGGGCTAGTATAGGCTAGGTAGGATTCGGTCGGCGCAACATCGAGGGCCGAAGGGCCTGTACTGCGCTGTATCCTTCTATGTTCTATGTTCTATGTTCTAAAAAGCTATGACTGCGTTACTGTTCTTTTATACAATCTTCACTTTTTGTGACTATTATTGTTCATGTTGAGGCTCTGAATCCAGATAGTGACTCCACAGACCACGACCAACTGCATCAGGGAACTTGTTCAATTACTTTCTCCCTCCTTGCTTCTGGCAGTGTTACTCAAGGGTCTCTATGTTGACCTACTCAGTTTCAGATATGAACCATTGTCTCTCTGCCCTTGTTATTTAAACATTTGGAGTGTGGAGGTCATTGCCCTCTGTTATGTTTACAAACTCCGTTTCCTTCCTGGGATTCCAACCCATCCCTGGCCAATATCAATTTTAAAATTCACTTCTGGGACTTGGGAATCCTTGGCTGGCCAGCACTGATAGCTCTTTCCTATTTGCCCTTGAGAAGGTGGTGGTGAGCTGCCTTCTTGAATCGTTGCAGACCACTTGCTGTGGGTTGACCCACAATGCCTTTAGAGAAGGCATTCCAGAATTCTGACCCAATGACTGTGAAGGAACACCGGTATATTTCCAAGTCAGGGTGGTGAGTGGCTTGGAGGGGAAATTGCAGGTGGTGTTTGACACAGACGAATCACAACATTGGTGTTCCCTTTGGCAATGAGCTGATTCCTGAAAACATGCCCTGATCAATATTAAATTTAACTACTCAGTGCTCCGGAATATACTTCACTGGCTTAACTCATCTACTGTTTGAACCTTGAGCTGTGCAATACAGACTTAATGATGACAACAAACTGATGCTGACACTGTCATGTAGAAGCCTGCAGAAGCAAATGTGATTCGAGCTCAGACCAAAATCCCATCCATCTGACATTCCTGTTCACGCTGATCTATATCACTATTTTTTCTGACAATGTCTTTATTATAATATTCTAAAGCAGTTTAACTCATCTGTCCATGAAACTTCCCTCAGTCTCCGTGTGTCGATTATCCAAATCCCTGCCAGTTGTTCATATTTAACCTGGTTTCCTTTAAGTGAATTTTCTCTCAAGCAATGGTTTTCACATTCAACCACCCCAAATGCACGCCCCCCAACACACACACATACACACACACACACACACACACACACACACACACACACACACACACACACACACATTTGCAGATAAGGCAGCTTGAACACAAACAGGAAGTGAGACAGTTTGAAATAAGATTAAAAGTAGAATTTAAAGAAACGGAAAGGAGTAGAAAGTCAGAAAAGGAAAGAAGAAAAGCAGAAAGCGAGAGAGTTTCAACTTCAAAAGTTAGCAATTTGAGAGGAAAGTCGTCTTATCTGGGTGGAGATGAAGGTAGACGGTAGGCTGGATAAGGAGGATAGTGAGGATGAGAAACCCAATGGTTGCCAAAGGCCTGATGGGGATATGTTTAAATACATCTAGGCATTGCCTAAAAGTGATGGGAAAGATGTCTAATTTTTTTCAATTTCATTTGAGAAAGTGGACACACGATTGCAGTGGCCACTGACCATGTGGATTTAGTTGCTCCAAACAGAGCTGGTAGGTATAAGGAGTGAGGTAGTTGCATTGCTGTCGGAAGAGGTATCTGGCCATGATGAGGAGGTGAATAAAAACATCTGAAGTGCACACGAACTTGTGCCAGCAGCGTACAGACAGTGTTTTTGAATCTAAAATTGCATCCCTGGTTAACATACATTGTGTTTGAAAGGATCAAACAAAGTAAATTTGAAAGATGAGTAAGTGTATTAAAAAGGGAGCAATCTATGACACATTTGGAGAGATTCTTATTTTTGAGGATTTCAAAAACTCACTTCCTGCAGTCATGAGAACTCGTGTGGAAGAGAAGAGATTTAAAATGCCAAGATTAGAAGCTGAAATGGCTAATGATTATTAGTTGGACCATAAATCAAAGTTTGGCTTCTGGGAGGGCTTGCCAGGAATGTGCAAGATCTCAAAATATATACCTCTGTGCAAGGTTAAGTGACATCGGCCAGGAGTAGCAGGTAAAGGAGTTACAGCATTAAGAGGAAGAGGAGCATGTTAATCCTTTAAGCTGAGACAAGAGGAGATATGCCATTCAGCAGGACTATTGGAGAGATGAGATGTGCTCCATTGTGCAACACGTGGTTGGAAAGTACAGTGGAAAGATCAACAGGAATATTTCACAACTGGGAAGGAGGCCTTGAGCTTAGTGTTGGCGTTACAATATTTCATCATTTAAATTGCCTTAAAACATGTCTGAGACAGATCTATATTCTGATCACAACGCCTGAACATTTTAGAGAAATTTAGGGAGAAAATTTCCAGTCTGTACATATAGAGCTATTATTGTTGGCATTCAATTTGAAAGTTACACAGGTGACAGGACAAGAGACCGTACTTGCTGCCAAGTTGTCGAAACTTGGATGAAGAAAAACTGAGGCGTTCTGTAGCAGAAGTAAACTGATCGAAATAGAATGGGGTTGTGGATGCTGGCATGCTTAGTGTCAATGCAATATATGTGCATTGTAGTCTGCAAAAACAGGAAGATTAAAGAGTTTAAAATGAGGCTATTTTTGTATATTGGTGGTTTTTTTCAAACGGGAAGTTGTGACGGTGCTGTCACGTTAAAAACGTTATTTTATCTTGATTTTTTAAGAGAGGTCTTAGAGGCAGAGATGCCGAACTGCCGCCTGAAAACAGTTTAAGTAAATAACTGAGAAGGTTTTTAGGTTTTGTTAAAACGTTGGTAACAATGGAAGGGCAGTGGCTAGCTCTCCCAGACCAGGTCTTCTCGTTTTTTTGTTAGCTGCAGCATTCAGAAGCTGCTTGGGATTCCAGAAGGGGTGAAAATTTCAATACATGATCCCCAGCTTCTATTCTAGGTGTTCCACTAGAGGAGCTCTCCACAATTGTTCTTCTCTTTGATTGTGTTTTAATTGGAGCGTTTGTATGGATTGTATTTTGCTTAACATTCGGCGGGTTGACCAGTTGCAACATCTGGAACAAACAGTTCACAATTAAATTTAAATTAGGAAAAGATAGGGTCTAGGCTGCCTTCTTAAATAATTTGACGGGGTATGGCCAAGTCCATAATACTTGTAGCTGAGGATTTTCTGACTGACTCCTGTTATTGAAAAGTTAGTGCAGGCACTGGAAGTTGTGCTGCGAGGTGCCGCAGGCATTCAGGGATACCTGAGGATTTGGTGATCCAACTCTGGATGGAGCCTGGGGACTTAGTTGCAACATCTGGGTCTGAAACATGAACACCAAATGGAGCAGAGGCTGCAGACAGGGGAAGATCTGAAACCACGGAGTGAGTGTGTCTGTGGGAAGGGGTCTGCTAGATCCACATCGGGTTTCCAGGAACAGCTTCCCAAGCTCCACTTAAACCAGGAGCAGAGTGTGAGGGAACACTGACTGAACATGGAGCTGGTCACAGAGCGGTGTCGCCTTCTTCAACACGACCTGCAGCTTCACACCAGGGGGAGGACGGTACTGCTAGTGGTTGTTAGGGTGACAGTTTCATTCAGCTTCTATGATCTGGAACGTTCCATGCTGGAGTGGTTGACATATCCATTATCTACCAATATCTCAACATCAATGTCACCATTCGGTGACAGAGGATATATATTATGGATGAGATGAATGTTTTCTCTCTCAGCAGAGAGGTGACGGATGCATCCGCGCTTTCTCAATATAGCAGGATTTGCGGTGGGGTACATGCCTGTGTGGGGTCCCCATATCAATGAGGAGAGCTAGAGGAACTGAAGGACCTCTCACCCCATTAATGATACAGTGTACCCATGCACGGGACATCATGTTGGTGAATACTCACTGTCCTGGCAGCAGCCACAGCCTCTTCATTCAGAAGCAGTCAGCCATTCCCATCATCATTCGGTCTCCAGTCGGAAAAAAAAGGATAGCTTTTCGTTTAAAGGCTGGCCCCTTGAAACACAGCTCAAAACACCCTCCACTTCACCAGTCCCCACCACTAACCAACCACATCAAAATATCCAGTGTGTACTGAGAGCAACAGGACCACTGGAAATGTCAGGGAGCAGACCATCAGGGAGATGGAACAACACTTCCCAAGTCTGAATGGTTTCCAGTGAAGCCTCCAGAACACACTGCATCACCTATGTCATCTCCATTTCACTGACATAATGCCTTCCATTCTTCCTGAAAAAGCTGGCATGTTATGCATTACTTTATATTCCACTTAGCAAGGTATTATTCATTGACTTTACCTGTCCATATCAATTTGCAGACTCTCCACATTCTCTTGATAATTTAATGTCTTGATTACCTTAATATCATCATCAAACTTAGTAGCAGTACATATGTTCTATCGTCCTGATAACTGATATTGATTGTAAACAGTTGAGGACCCAGCACTGGTCACTGTGTGACTCCACTGGTTACGTTCTGTCAAACTGATTAATATTGATTTATCCAGAGTGCCTTCCTCCTGTTTGATAACCAGTCCTCCCCCACTCCTGTGGAGCACTATCAAAGGGCTGAATAAGAACGAAAAACAATCCAGCCACTCGAACCTGCTCCGCCATTATTTCCCATCGTGGCTGATGTCATCGCCGGCTCAGTTCCATTTCCCTGCCTGCTCTCCATATCCCTTCATTAGCTCGATTTCCCAGTTTCCCCTGCACACTGAGACAGTGAATTACACAGATTCACAACCCATTGAGAGAAGTAAGTTCTCTTCATCCCTGTTTTAAATCTGCTCTGCCTAATCCTAAAACTATGATCATTTGTTCTAGTTTGCCCAACATGAGGAAATATCCACGCCACCCGACATTGTCAATCACATGTAACATCCTCCAGACCTCAATGAGTTCTCCTCTCATTCTTCTATACCCAGAGTGCATCGGCCTGAACTGCTCAACTCGCTTCAAAAGACAAATTCTTCTCTGGAGGCAATCTAATGAACTCGTCCTGAACTGCCTTCGTTGTAACGACATCCCTCCTGCAGTCAGGGCAACGAACCTGAACACAGTACGTCAGTTATCGTCTCACTAATACCTTTCAGAGTTACCGGAATTCTTTCCTCCCTTAATACTCCATTCTTTTACAAGTAAATGGTAAAAATGCACTTGCCTTTCTCATTCCCTGTTGTACCTGCACTTGAGTTTTCTGTGGTATGCACATGGAATCCCAAATGCCTCTGCACGTAAGCACTCTGGATTTTCTCGCCATTTCCATAACATGCTAGAATCCCCTGATTAAAATGGTTCATCCCATATTATCTACGTTAAATTTTAGCAGCCAGATGTTGCCACATTCATCTAAACTGTTCATGTCCATTTGTAAATTTTCTACATCTTCATTACATCAACCTACTTTTCCACTTGTTTTAGTGTCAGCTGAAAATGTCGTTGTAGTGTTTTCTCTCCTCTCATCCAAGTAATACAATGGATGGTAAATTGTTGGGTCATGTGGTCTGAGCTCTATGGAACCCCAAAAGTTGCCAACCACTAACGAAACAACTATTCCATCTCTCTGCATGACATCCTCCCAAACTCATGACCTCTTATTCTACAGCTTAATATTTTATGCAGGGTTTAATCAAAACTTTTTTCAAAGTCTAGGTACTTAACTGTTCCAGGATGCCTATTGTCTACTTTGCTTGTCACATCTTTAAAAGAAATTCGAGCAAACAAATTCTAAAAAAACATAATGCTGATTCTGATGTATTCAGATTCTGCTTTGCAAATATCCTGTTGTTAATTAGTTAATAACGGATTCTCACAATTTCCCTTAATTTCCAAGAGTTTGCTCACAAGCTTTTCGTGACAAGTTAAAATGATTATCCTAATTCCTAACTTTTTGCAACCTTTACGTTCCTTTTCCCGTGTCCCTGTGCAACAGGCAGAAAGCTTTAAAATATCTGCTCCAATCGCTATGTAATCGGCATGAGTGTCTGAATGGATTCACTCAGTTCCTGATTCACACATTCAATGGGCTAAATGTCCCCATGGTGTTCATGCATTATACTCTTGATGGCCGGAATGTCCTGATCTACAGATTCAAGATCTGCTTCTCCTCCTCCTGATAATATGTCAAAAGCCTGAGGGATTGTGGAATCTTCCTGTTGCTCTACAACATTTTGAGGGGCTGAACGGTCTCTTCATATTTCTTCACAAATGTCTAGAGATACTGAACAATCAACTCCTGCATCCCTGAAATGGGATCGATGAAGTGATTTGTCCCCATCTGTTCCCATACAACAGACTCATAGGTGAATTACCTTCACCTTTCCATTACAAGTTTCAAATAATTTTATCTTCTTCTTTATTTCTCGCGCTGTTATTCTAGTGTACCAATATCTTCCATGTTCTGTGTTAGAGGGCTGAATGGACTGATCCTGTTGCTGCATAACAGGATACTGGTGCCTCATGGCCTACTCTGTGTGCAGTGTTATAGGAGCTGAGTGACCTCCTCCTGTAACTATATATCAGGCACAAGGGGCTGAAGAACCTCGTCCTGTTCTATTGTAACAAGGTCGAAGGCCTGAATATCCTTCTGCTGTTCCTGTGTAACAGGCTGGAGAAATGGAATTAGCTGTGTAGTTGGTTTCTGTTGCTGACTCCTTCCGGTGTTCTATGTAAAACTAAGATCTTTTATTCTTGTAAACTCTAATACATATTAGATCAACCTGATCATCCTTTACTTATAAGTTAACCCCTTCATTGCAGGAATTAGTTGAAGGAACAATGTCTGAGCTGCTTCCAATATCCTTTCTTCAGTAAGGAGATTAATTCTGTAAACACTCCTCTAGGTGTGATATGATAAAGAACTTGCACAGCATCAGCAACACTTTGCCACCCTGATGTAATGTTCCCACCCAGGTTAGAGCAGTCTCAGCTGTCTGGGGGAATGCATGGTATTGTTGAAAAATCGTCGTCCTTCTCTGTAAATGTTGTCACAAGCTCTCAGATGTTAGGAAAGAGGTCTCTGCAGGGTCGACAGGCCTGTGTTTCCCGTTCCCTTTCCCAATACTGAGATTGATGTCGAGTGTTCTGTGTGGGTTTATCCGTTCAGACCTCGGAGCAGTTTGATACAATTGAGTGCCTAGCTTGGCTGTTTAAGAGACCATTGTACAATATATCACATGCCTGTGTGTCTGGAGTCACTTTTAGACCAGACCAGAAAACACAGGAGATTCACTTCCTGAAATTACATTGGGGAAGCAAATTGGTGTTTATAATCGACATTGGCTTCAGGTCACTGTTACAGACATCAGATTTTAAATCCCGACATTTTATTTATTGTTTTTAACTTCCACCAGCTGTCTGAGTATTAGAATGGTCTGGATTAGTAATGCACTGACATTTTCACGACAGCACCATCTCCATATGGGGACCTATCAGAAACCACACTGAGCTGGTTATTTCTGTGCTGATTGACAGCTCAGTCAAAAAGAGCTGCTACCAATTTGACTGTCATGATGGAACTGAGGGGGTGATTTTGGTCATACTGGAATTATTCTCCTCATCATTGACTTGTCATAGTAAGTTTCCACATTGCAGATATATATCAGGTTTGGAACTGGAATGAAACAGCTTCTCAAGGGACATGGCTTGTTGTACATTGCTTTGTTGTATCTATTGTGTTGATATGTTCCTTCATGTCACTTAGGGCGGCATGGTGGCACAATGGTTAGCACTGCTGTCTCACAGCGACTCAGGCGACAGATTGTGTGGAGTTTGCACGTTCTCCCCGTGTCTGCGTGGGTTTCCTCCAGGTGCTCCGGTTTCCTCCCACAATCACAAAGTTGTGCGGATCAGGTGAATTGGCCATGTTAAATTGCCCGTAGTGTTAGGTAAGGGGTAAATGTAGGGGTATGGGTGAGTTGCACTTCGGCGGGTCGGTGTGGACTTGTTGGGCCGAAGGGGCTTTTTCCACACTGTAAGTAATCTAATCTAATCTAAAACAAAAAGATTGTTTGAAAACTGCCATCTGTGATTCTGTGGGCATCCTGACGAGGTGAAGTGCATCATAGACTCAATACGTCTAGCTGAGTACGGTGTGAATACTACATCATTGTCTTTTCCACTGATGAAAATGTGTTGCTGGTTAAAGCACAGCAGGTTAGGCAGCATCTCAGGGATAGGAAATCCAACGTTTCGAGCATAAGCCCTTCATCCACTGATGTGCAGGGCTGTTCCATTATTTAGGATGGGGAGATGTGTACAAGGCTCTCTTGCAGTGAGTTGCTTTATCCATTTATACTTGATGTGGCAGGACTGCATAGCTTCGATCTGATCTGTTGGTCTTGGGATCATTGCGCCCTCTCTATCAGATGTTAGTTCTGCAGTTTGGAATGTAACCAGACAAGTGCGGTAGCTTTATGGTTTGCCATCAGTTTTAGGTACACATGTTTCTGACCCTGGCAAATTTACGCACATTCGTCATTGAACCACACATCAGTTTACTGATAATGGTAGACGGAGGGATTATCCCGGGAAAGAAGTTACAGATTACAGTTAAATATAATTCTGTTTCTGTTGTTGCTGTGGTTTACAGCACCGCATGGAATACACGATTTGAGCTGCAATATCTCCAATGCGGTTCAGCTGCCTGTCCCCCAGTTCACACCGATATCCATTCACCCATCAGCCCTGTACTCAGTGACCTACTCTGGTTTCTGATGTAGTACACGTCCAATTTTATATTCTCATTCCACAGAGCGTCTCTCCATGGTGTCACACTTACAGTTTCTCTCATTCCTCAACACCCTTTAACATATTCATCTGAATACTTTCCTTTCCAGTATGTGTTACCTTCTGTGATTAGAGTGAATGTATCTCCCTCTATTTCTCTCCCTGACTAAGAGTAAGAGCTCTGTAAGTGTCAGTGATGCCAGCCTCCTGTAGTTTCAGAACCAACGAATTTGTGCATCTTGTGTTATCGTTCACTTCCTGGTATATGGCGCTCCATGTTGAACAAGGGGTTTGAGCAATGTTGATACACATCTTTGAAACGCCTTGAAAAGAAGAAATTGATGGAGTGGAGTGAAAGTAGAGTTAATCATTTGGATCCAGTGACCGTTCTTCAAGGCTCACAATTTGTTTTGTTTTTTCTCGTTTCAGATTTCCACGATCCATAGATAATTATTTTATTGAAAATGAGTTTTGTTAATTTCTGGAGAAACACACCAAATCTGGCAGCATCTGTGAAGACAGAGAAACAGAGTTAGCGTTTCAAGTCCAGTGTGACTCTTCTTTAGGATAGAAAAGGATTGGAAAATGTGCTTTTTAATCCCTTGACAAAGTTAGAGAAGGAATGACGGGAAACAGAAGGTGTGGAGGCGCAGTGCCACTGACGAATGGACTTTTGGTTGTGGTAAAAGAGCATCAAATGCGAAATGAGTATACATTACATTATGAAGTTGGGGGAGTGTGGTTTCCTTAATTGAGAGCAAGGCAAATGATTCACAAACAGTGTAAGTTCATTGGGAGACTAGGAAAAGGAATGTATGAAGATTGGAGAACAACCAGAATGGGGTCAGGCTGTGGAAGTATGGAATTGAATTACAACTCCTTCAGGTTGTAACGTACCAAAGTGCAAAGTAAGATGTTAATCGAGCTTGGGTTGTGCTTCATTGGAACATTGCAGCAGCCCAGAATCGAAATGTCAGCATGAGAACAAGGTATGTTATTGAAATGCGAAGCAAGGAGAGGGTCAGGTTTATTCCTACAGACAGAGTGGAAGTGTTCAACAAAATAGTGTCTGGTTAGTCTCGCCAGCGTGAAGATTACTGCATTGGGAGCAGCAATGACAGGAGCCCGAATTGTAAGGGTACAAGTGAAATGCTGCTTCATCTGGAAGGTGTGTATTACGTTGTTAATAAATGAGGAATGAGTCAACGATCTTTTCAAATGTCCACATTTATTTTTTCCTATATGTAGACTGCATTGTTCCACAACTTGGAGAGAGTTAGTACTACAGGTGCGGAAGGCCAGAGTTAATAAACCTGGAGCTGGATAAACACAGCAGACCAGACAGAATCAGAGGAGCAATAAGTGCAATATTTTGGTCTTGGACCTTCTGTCAGGACTGGCGAGTGGGAGGGGATTCCAAAAATGGAGTGATTGGATATGGAAGGGCGAAGGGTAGATATGATGGTGGTAGGTACATATAGGTATGGAGTTACTGTGATTAGTCAGTGGGAAGGGTCAAGTGGATATGTGAATGAGAAGTTGGACATGGGATAAGGCTGCAGTGGAGGGAGTTTGAAGCTTATGCAGTCAACATTGAGGCCATAGGGCTATCGGCTTCAAATGTAAACACTCAGGTGATGTTTCCTGACAATGGACAGGCTATGGATGGGCATGTCGCCGGATGAGTGGGAGGGAGGATGAAAATGGATGGTAGCTGGAAAGTCAGGTTAATTGTTTCGTGCAGAGCACTGATGCCCCACACAGAGCCTGATCCTGTCCCACTGAACCTGTCTCCAACTTCCGATGTGGTCTCCTCTATGTCGTGTCGACCAAAGGGAGATTCAGGGACATATTCATGGAGCATCTGCTGTCTGCACGCTTTTACCAACCCAGGCAAAACAGCAACTGGGAAACACAACCTGATCTTTCAGCTGGAGAGCTTACAGTTCAATGGTCTCAATATTGACTTCACTGGCTTCAAGATCTCTCCAACCACAGCCTTATCACATATTCCCCTTCCCTGACCTGACCTAAGACGTCGAACCTCCCATCAGCATATCTGCTGCACCCTTCCCACTCACCAATTGCAATATCTCCCTACTTGCATCCCTTAACACCATCCCACCTACCCTTCCACCAACCCCACGCCCCTCCCTATATTTACTCTCCGGTTCTCCTTCACCTGCCCCAATCTTGATGAAGTCTTTCAGCCTGAACTGTTGACTTTCCTGTTCCGAGGATGCTGTCTGACCCGCTGTGTTTTTCAGCTTCATATATATTGACTTCATAGTTGCACGTTGAGACCTCCGCAACAACAGATTTTATTGTGCTTTTTATGCATTTTGTTTAGTCTGTTTACTGACAAGAGTATCTTAACATTCTCACTACAGGATCAAGAAAGCAGTCTGTTTGTCACACATGTTCCTATCTCCTTCGAACTGATTTCCTTTGTTTCAACCGTATTTTCAAGTCTACTGCTCAAAATAGCATTGAAAATGTAACTCTTGTCATGCTGTAGATTACTCACATCATGTCCAATGTACGTCACAACCTCCTTGTTTTTATATTCCACACATCTATTCATAAGCCCAAGGATCCATTAAGTCTTTCTATACAACAGTTTCAACTTGCCTGGCCATTTATAATTTCCTGTCTTCTGTGTACCTCTCTCCTTAAAAGGGGAGGTTACATTTACCAGTCCTCCCTCACTCCAAAGTTTCCTGAAAGCTCACCAGAAATGCCTCCACAACACCTTCGATATCTCTTTAGAACGACGGCGTGTTGTCCGACTCGTCTCGGTGATTGATCCAACTTCACCTTCCACAGCACCTTCTCGTTTCTGGTGGTCACTATACTCACCTCTATCCCCTGACTGTCTTGAAGTTCTGGTATTATGCTGGTGTCTTCCACCGTGAAGACTGATGCGAAGTATCAATTCCGCTGCCGTTCCATTGTTTCCTGTAACTATTCAAGCTTCATTTTCCAACAGTTCTTTCTTTGTTCTTTACTCCCTGCCTTCCTTGTTATATATAAAAGTCCTTCAATATTCTTTTATATGATTAACAAGCGTAATATCACATTTCACCCACTCCTCCCATTTGCTGTTATTAGTTATCAGTGCCAGAATTAGTAGGCTTCGTAATCATTTACATTCCCAATAATCTTCAACACGTTGTGTGCATTTTCGTTTGCTTTTATGCTGTCCCTGAGCTCGTTATCACTCATGGCTGTCTTGTCTTCCGCTGAATATCTTTCTTCTTACTTGGGACGAATTTCTGATGTGCTGTTAAATTATCTCCAGAAACTCCTGTCATTGCTGCTTCACCATATTCCCGTGCTCAGCTCCCCTTCCAACTAACACTGGCCAACTCCTCCCTCATGCCTTTCATCCAAAAGTGAGCAATAGATGTAAACTGAAGCAGGGAGTTTTGAAACATGAGACACTAAGAACGATTGGATGAGTTATTAACTAGATCAAAAGATAGATAGAGAGAGAGAGAGACAGAGACAGAGAGAGTGAATATAGACATGGAGATGTAAAGATAGAGAAGTCTACATGATTGATAGAAGTTGATGTACTTCTGTATTTGGTTTGACACTTCCTGTGTGCTGTGGTCCTTTGTACAGCGTATGTACAACAGATTAATCTGTTGATTTGCTGGCTCTGATGCCAGAACTTTTATCTCTTTCAATATGACACGTATCGACTGTTGGCAGAACCTGGCAGGACAATGTATATTTTTCCCGGTAGAAAATTGATTAACTGAAACGCCACAAGCAGAAAAATATAGCATCCATCCCGATAAGAATTAGAGATTAGATCTGGGAATGCACGAAAGGGGCAGGAGGCAGAGAGTTCGTTGGGAAAACGGGAACATAACATCTCAGCTAACGATTTTAAAAAACATATTAATATTTTATAAATTATGTACATCACATGCATCATTTTTGTTAACTATGTCTCCTGTTCATTCTGAATATGGTGCACACGTATGAACAATCTTATAAATCTGCACACACACATGCACAGACACAGACCCACACTCACACCCACAGACACACACACACAGACACACTCACTCACACAGACACAGACACACACACAGACACAGACACACACACACATTCACTCACACGCACAGACACATCCACACACATAGACGCACTCACTCACACACAGATACACACACACAATCACACAGACACACAAACAGACACACTCACACACACATAGTCACATACACAAACGCATACACACACACGCACTCACAGTCACACTCACACACCCAGTGATACACAAACACAGACACACACACAGGCACGCACACACACGCAGACACACACAGACACAGTCACACGCGCACACGCTCACAGACACGCAAACAGACACAGCCACACACACTCACACACACACGCACTCACATACACGGAGACACACACACTCACATTTAGACACATGCACACACTCACACACACAGACACACACGCTCACACACACAGACACGCACACTCACTTAAACGCAGACACTCACGCACACACAGGCAGACACTCACTCACAAACACACACAAATACACACCTGACACATACACTCACACACGCAAACACAGACATACACACACACGGACACACACATACACACACACAGACACACGCACACTCACACACACAGACACACACATACACACACACACACTCATACTCGGACATACACACAGACACACAGAGAGACACAGACATACGCACTCTCTCTCACATACATAGGCACGCACACAGGCACACACAGAGACACAGACGCACACACACAGACACACACTCACGCTCACACACAGACACACACGCAGACACACAGACGGACACACGCTCACACACATACAGACACACAATGACACACACACTGACACACACGCACAGACACACACGCAGACGCACACACAGACACACACACACATGCACACGCACACTCTCACACACATACACACATACACACATCAGTCGTTGTTCGGGCATTCCGTTTCGAATTATCTTGTTTTGTTTGCATTGTCACTTGTTATTCCTGATGAAGGGCTTCTGCCCGAAACGTCGAATTTCCTGTTCCTTAGATGCTGCCTGACCTGCTGCGCTTTTCCAGCAACACATTTTCGGCTTGTCACTTGTTATTCCTTATTCTGAATATATTCTATTTCATTCTCTTCATTTCATTTTATTCTGTCTGTCAAGAAGACATTGGTGTCTGAGGGGATGTCACTTTACTCCTCATCAGTCTCCACATCCCCTGTTTTCTATTCCTTTCTGTTTCTTCTCCCATTAAAATACGGACTTTGTTTGCCCCTTGAATCCCAACAAACACGTCAATTTTAAAAAGAACATTAACTTTTGTGCTAAGACGACAAAAAAATCTAAAAATGAAAAGACATACAAACTGTGCAATAAGATGTTTGCATCTTTGCAAACAGATTACAGAATTGCATTGTATAAGTGATAAACAATTAACTGGTAAGAGGTGTGAGAGTAAACTTCAGGTATCGCCGGATATCTTGTGTATGTTCAGGGCAGTTGTGCCCAGAGACAGTTTTTATGTTGGAAGTAGTTGTGGTGGAGGATACTTCAGTGTAGTAACAGCATCTCAAATGGCTCTGTTAACTGATGATTATTCAGACATGTTACTATCCTATCCTCGCTATTGTTGGTGTTCCTGGTGAGTCTATCTCTGCCCATTTACTAATTTTCTAAACCATTGTGAATGTCATCTTTTTCTCTGTATATTTGGCAAATATATTATCTTCACTTCTAAACCATGAATTTCATATCCTTCGCTTACAAACATCTGAAGAGAAACAAAAAGTGTTCATAACCGCGATTATCCCATTTTGTCCTGAACTGATTTATATCTCAATATTCCGTCTTCCACAAAACCTGTCCACTCCCACCTACACAACATCCCCAGTCTTCACTTCTGCCCCAACGGTCTTTCTGAGTCAACCGTCATCCACACCTTTCCAGTTATAATTCTCTACTGGCAACTCTTCTCGTTACACATATTTTGATCGCAAACTTTTTTCTTACCTCGGCCTGGACCTATGACAAATGCAAAGTGTGAGATCAGTATGATTCTAAAATGAGGTGTCACAGCTTTGTGTCACTTGTTTCAGCATAACCTGTAACCTCGCACGAGAGAGAGGACTATGCTGTCAGTGACCAGGAAGTGACAGTTTCATTGAACTGTCTTGATTCTAGAACTTTCCGAGGAGGAGTGGGTGTCACGTCCATCATCTACCAATTGCAGTGTTCCAATGTATTCACACACTGACGGAATCCTTCTCTGCCTGCTGCTTAGGGTAATACCTTCGTGCTGTCTCCATTATGGAAGGTCCCGAAAATCTTGCAGAAATACTGCAGATTGACTGGTGAAAATAAGAACCTGTGCATGATTAGAATTAATAAAGTGAACTTACTCGACAAACTAATTGCCTTGAAGGTTGGCAAGTTACTGTACCAAATGAGCTCCACCCCAAAAATTTTCAGGGAAGTGGCAATACAGCTAGTTAAAGTGATATAGAGTCATACAGGACAGAAACAAACCCTTCGTTCCAACCAGTCCATGCTGACTATTCCAATTCCAAACTAACATACTGCTACCTGCCCACGCTTGGCCAATATCCATCCAAACCTTTCCTATTGATGTACTCACCAAAATGTCTTTTAAACGTTGTAATGTCAAGAAAGAAGTATTGATTACCCATCACATTTCTTTAGACTCTGGAAATTCGCTTTCCTGCAGAGTGGAGATTAGTTATTGTAATCCTAAATATTTAAAACCAGCGTGGGAGGTAAAACCAAAAAAAAGGCACCTTAGTGTCAGGTCTGAGGAAAATATTTGAAGCTTTTATGAGAAATTTTATAGCTCGACACTTGGGAAATCACGGTGTGACTTGGCAGAGTCAGCTCAGATTTAGAAACCAGAAGTCATCATTGAGAAACCTATGGAGTTTGTGTTAGTTGATGCATCCTCAAAAGAGAACCAGTGGAAGTGGTGTATTTTGCTTTGTTGCACGAAGAGAGTTAGAGTACATTGACAAAGTGCGGATGGGGAGAACTGGATATAGCACATGGATTGAGAATTGGTCAGTGGAAGCAATACAGAGCTTCTTGCACTTTTATGGACCGAAGGGAGTTACTCGTGGAATATCACATGTTTCAGTGCTTGCACCACAACAATTTGCAAGGCATAGAAATGATTTTGATGAGCGAAATAAACAGCACATATCTCATTTTTTATTGATTAAATGGTAAGGGATTGAGAAATGTTGTTGTCCAAAAGTACCTGAATGTCCTTCATCATGAGTCACCAAAAATAGCACATCTGTGTCGTAAGTATTGAGCATCTTATATGGTATGTTGTCCTTCATTGTCATATGATTCAAGTGCATAGGAAAAGCCATCTTTCTGTAATTGTAGGCCTTGATGAAGAGTATGTGGGGCACTGCTAACAGGTATGACCTCCTGAAACAATTATAACCAGTCTAATCTAAGAAATGATGATACCATGAGGAGAGAGTGAAGAAACTGAATTTTTACTCTATAGTGCCATGAGACAAGGAAAGATGACAGCGTTGAAACGTGAGGTTGAGCGGCGATCATATTATTCTAAAACAAACATTGCTAGGGCGAGAAATAATTAATTGATTAGATGTACCTAAGTCGAGTGAAAAGTTCTATTTGCGAGCAGTATATGCAAATGGTAGTAAGCAAGATCAGACAGATCATAGGTTGAAAAATAAACGTGGGCTGAGTGAGGCGTATATGTTACAATGCGCAGGACATTCAAAAAAGCAAAAGATCAGCATGATTTGGTGTTAGATAGCCTATTCATCAATCTAACATAGTATTCCTAATACTTTATATGCCTCAATGAACTCTCTCCACATTAATGTGCTGTCTGTATGAGGTCCCAAAGGATATGTTTAGAGTGTTAGGATACAAGTTAAAAAGTAGGACCACAGAAGTCGTCATCTTAGGATTGCTACCAGTGTCACGTGCTAGTCAGAGGAGGAAACATAGAATGATCAGAAGAAAGTGTGCCTTGAGAGATGATGTAGGAGGGAGGGGTGCGGATTTTTGGGGCATTGGGACTGGTTCTGGGGGAAGTGGGACTATTACAAAATGGATGGTCTACAACTGAATGGGACTGGAGCCAATGTCCTCGGGATTGCTTTTGCTAACACTGTTGGTGGGGCGGGGGGGGGGTGTTAAAACTAATGTGGCAGGGGATTAGGAACCAAATGAGGAGGCTGGTGGACAGGAAGGAGGTAATAACTAAAGCCGAAGGAACTAGATAATGAAATCAGCAAGATTAAGTGGAAGAATACGCAGGAAGCAGAGGATGGACACAGAGGGGCTGGGAGTTTTAATAAAGAAGTATTGTAGATAAGGCCAACTAAAGCAAACTTCGGCAGGCGCTGGGGAGTGAACATCGGGAACAGTTGTTTCAAGCGAACTACACATTCGATATGTTGGTGGCTTTTAACGAGAGATTAATTAGTGTTCAGGACAGATGTGTTTCTGTGAAAATGATGGATAGAAATGGCAAGGTTAGGAAACGATGGATAAAAATGATATTGTGACACTAGCTAAGAGGTAAAAGGATGCATACATAATGTCTAGGCGAATGAAGATAGAGGAAGTCTTGGAAGAATGTCGTGAATGTATGTCCAACCTGAAATGAGAAATTAAAAGTGCTAAAAGGGGTCATGATCCTAAGCGAGCAGGATTAAGTAAAACCTCAAAGCCTTTTATTCGTATGTAAGGAGCAAATGGTAACTAGAGAAAGGGTTGACACACTCAAGGTCAAATCTGGAAAGATATGCTTGAAGGCAGAGAAAATGGGTGAGATTCTTAATGAGTACTTTTTATCGATATTCACCAAGGAGTGGGACATGGCGGATGATGATGTTAGGACAGATCTTTGATTATTCTCGGTCAAGTCAGCGTAAGGAGGGAGGAAGTGTTGTGTATTCTTCAGACATTAAGAAGGACAAATCTCCAGGCCTGGATTGGATCTATCCCAGGGTACTGAGGGAAGCGAGAGAGGAAATAGCTGCCGCTTTAACAGTTATCTTTGCTGCATCCTGAAACACGTGGGAGGTCCCAGGGGAATGGGGAATTGCTAATGGTTCTCCCTCGTTTATGGAATAATCCAGGTAATTGCAGACCTGTGAGCCTGATGGAAACTACTGGGGAGGATACTGAGGGATAGCATATATACCTATTAGTGATAGTCAGCATTGTTTTGTGCAATCAATGTCATGGCGTACAACCTTAACAGAAATCTTTGAAGAGGTGATAAAGTTGATTGATGAGGGAAGGCATGTAGATGTCATATACATGAACTTTAGTAAAGCTGTTGATAAATTTTCCCGTGGTAAGCTGATGAAAAGGGTGAAGTCGCATGGGGTCCAGGGTGTTCTAGCTATATGGATAGAGAACTGGTTGGGCGACAGAAGACAGAATACAGTCGTGGAAGTGAGTTTCTCAAAATTGAGTTCGGTGACCAGTGGTGTTCCACATGGATCCGTGCTGGGAGAACTGTTGTTGTGATATACATAAATGATTTGGAAGAAGGTGTAGGTTCTCTCATTAGGAAGTTTGCAGGTGCCACTAAGATTGGTGGAGTAGCAAATAGTGAAGGGGACTGCCCGAGAATAGAACGGAATATAGATAGATTAGAGAGTTGTGCAGAGAAATGGCAAATGGAGTTCAATCTGGAGAAATGCAAGGTGATGCATTTTGGAAGATGCAATTCAAGACAGAACTTAACAATAAATGGTAAAGTCCTGGGGCAAATTGGTGTACAGAGAGATCTGGGTGTTCAGTGTCCATTGTCCCCTGAAGATGGCAAGGCAGATCAGTGGAGCGAATAAGAAGGCATACGGCATGTTTTCCGTCATTGGACAGTGTATTGGGTACAAGAGTTGGCAGGTAATGTCACGGTTGAATCATACTTTGGTTCAGCCATATTTGGAATACTGCATACAGTCTGGTCCCCACCTTATCAAAATGATGTGGATGCTTTCGAACGGCTGCAGAGAAGGTTCACCAGGATGTTGCCTGATATGGAGAGTGCCAGCCATGAAGAGAGATTGAATAAATTTGGATTAGTTTCATCAGAAAGACGGTGGTTGAGGGGGCCATGAGCCTTGGATAACGAGGGATATTGAGGCTCCAATAAGGAAAACAAAGAAGGCATACATTGGTTTTAAAATATCGGGCTCAAGTCAATCCTTCGGTGACTATACAAAGTGTAGAAGCACCTTTAAGAGGGGAATCAGAACCTCAAAAAGCGGGTATGAGATGGATCTCTCAGAAAAAGTATCAATATAATCCCAAAAGGTTCCCTAGCTATATTAATAGTAGAGGTGTGGCGAGGGAGAGAATAGGTCCCCTTAACAATCAGCATGGCCGTCCTTATGTGGAATCACCAGGAGGTGGCGGGAATTTTTTAAGGAATATTTTTCCTCCATGTTTACTTAAAGCACAATAAGGTGGATAAATTCTCTGGGCATGAGCATGTCCGTCCTCGGATGTTATGGGAAACTAGGGAAGACATTGCAGAGGCCCTGTTTAAGGTGAGAGTGGAAACATTTAAGAAGGATCTGAGAGGCAACTTCATTATGCAGAGAATGTTTTTGAAATGGAATGGGCTGCCAGAAAATGTGGTTGAGACAGATACAACAGCAACCTGTAAAATTTAACAGATACATAGACGGGAAGGATTGAGAGCGATATGTTTCAAATGTAGTCAATTGGAAATTATTGAGTGGGCATCACGGTCAGCATGGGCTAGTTTGGGCCGAAGAACAGTTCCCATGCTCGATCATTCTATGACCCCATGACACTCCATTTAAATCAGTGACACAGTGGCACTGTGGGTTACACCAGTCAACACCACGTCACTGTCAGGGGTACACTCGAGCTACATCAGCTCACACCATGTCACTGTCAGCGGGACATACCGGGCTCCACCAGCCCACACCATGTCACTGTGAGGGTGACACACAGGTCTACACAAGCCCGCACCATATTACTGTCAGGAGGACACTGTTCTACACTAGCCCACACTATGTCACTGTCAAGGAACCACTCTGGGTTATACCATCCACATCATGTCACTGTCAGGAGATCACTCTGGGCTATACCATCCACACCACGTCAGTGTCAAGGAAACACACTGGCCTATAATATTCACACCATGTCACTGTCGGAAGGACACTCTGGGCTATACCATCCCACACCATATTGCTCTCAGGGGTGCACTCGTGGATACAGCAAACCCCTTCATCTCGACGTGCAGTGCCTTCCGTCATTTCATTGATGAAGATGACATCGACCTGCTTGGTAATGTTCTCTATGAGGCCAGTAATCCCCATCATACACTTGCCCTTTACTATGGAACAAGCCCGACTCTCTTTTCCATGTAGGTAGGAGAGGGCATATCGGTTTTGCTGGGAAGATTGACGTAATTCTGAGAACATGTCCTTACCTCCTGCTAAGTCCGAGCGGTGTCCTTGCCCAAGCGCATTCGATCACAAATAAGATAGTTTCCATTTCGATGGCTAATAATTCCTGCAGATCCTCTTCAGGAAAAGGTACTGAGAAACGTGTAAGCCAGACACTGGGCTTTACTGTGACCTAAAGCCTTACCATCCCTCCAATGCACGCAGAATACGGGTGAAACTGAACGATTGGTCGGGAAACCTCAGCCCCATTCCCAGGTAGTTGGGCTGGAAACAGTAGTTATGAAAACTGCCCCTACATCTACAGCGCAGGGATTACCTATTTCATTAAGAACAATGTAGTTAGTCGCTTTGTTTTGGTTTTAAAAAAAATAACCGGGTTTAGTATCGATAATGGAGGGGGTTTCCCCAATAAGAAACAGGCTTGTCTTTGTGACTACCCATAGCTACAAAATATGGACACACTGGGCTCTTAGACTGAATGCTGGGTCTTCAGTAAGAGATGTGTGATTATTGTCCCAGACTGGTTCCTTTCATCTCACTCTTGAGAAGATGGAGGTGCCATTAAGGGTTTCATAGTAAGGTGAGAGCCATTACCAATACCACAAAAAGCCTGAATACCCACAATAACAGAGAAACACTCCTCCAGTAGGCACGCACATGGGATGCGAGGCGTTACGGGGAAGCAGTAGCGGTTGGTACATTGGACCAAGGCACATGGAATAAAATAGTCGCATTCACTTAAGTGCACCCCCATCCCGTGCAGTTGTAACAAATTGGATAGGTTTCCCGGACATATTAGAGGAATTCCACAGGCAGCTGACAGATGGGGAAAAGTAAAAGTAAAGACAAATAGGTGCTAACTGTCTTCATGAAGAGGCAGAAAGAGAAAAAAAAAACATGTTGTAGGCTGACAACAGTGAAACATTTAACACATGATGGTACCAAGGCCTGAATATGAGCTGTTTTTGGCACCAGGGCATGATCAAACTGTGCAATACCACGAATAGCTCTTAAATCTGGTACAACTGTTTTGGCGACCCAGATGTTTGGCTATCTCCCTGGAGTCCCCGACTCCTTTTTTGCATTTCACAATGTATTCTTATCAGGAGATTTTTGTGATAGACTTGGACGATAGAGAGCGAGGGGTCGAGTCAACCACGCTTGAATGTGAGGAAAACCAAACGGAGAAAATACTCACATCTGACTGACCAATTTCTCTACACTCAATAGTGAGGACTGAACGCTGTTATACCATTGTCTGCAATCCGTCCATACCGAATCCGAGTCACATCACAAAGTTGGACTTACTGCATGGTTATTGGCATTTAACTTGATCAGTGAAAGTGAAAGGCGTTTTTGCGTTTGTAACCTTAAATGGGCAATATCAATTCAAAGTGATGTCCTTTGGACTGAATAGTGTACCAGCCACATTCCAAAGACTCAGGAACAGAGATGTGGCCAGATTAACAAATTATGCAGTTCATCTGTTAGATGTAGTGATCTTTAGCAAGTCATGAAAAGATCACATGTTACAGTTGGCAGAGCTCGTGGAACGATTACAAGAAGGAAACCTGGCAACAAACGTAAAGAAAACAGAATTTGCGAAAGCAGAGTTGATGTTCTTGGGACATTACATTGGACACGGAAGGTTGACTCGATGGAATGCAAAGACGAAGGACTTCTGGAATTTCCACAACCATCCTCGATGACAATGAAGTTTCCAATGTGGAACCACTGATGGATTTACTGAAGAAGAACACGAAATTTTGGTATATAGAACAATTCCAGCAGTCATTTGAGAATGCAAAAGCAGCATTAACTACCGCACCAGTTTTAGGTACACCAAATATTTTGAAAGCCTTCAAAGTTGCGATTGTTGACAGCAATATAGGGGTTAGAGATGTATTGAAGCAGGAACACCGGAAAGAAAATGCTCCGCTATTTAAGAAAGATTATTGAGTTTGGTACTGGCCTGACAATATTTTGTTGTTTATGTGACAAACAGGCTATTGGAGACGAATGTACCACAATCCTCTTGCATTTTTTGGAAGATTTAAAGACTAATATTTCATTGGAGTCTTATGCATTTTTAGATTACTTACAGTGTTGAAACAGGCCCTTCGGCCCTACAAATTCACACTGACCCTCCGAAGAGCAATGCACCCAGACCCATTATCCTACAATTACCCCTTCACCTAACACAACGGGCAATTTAGCTTGGCCAATTCACCTAATCTGCATATTTTTGGACTGTGGGAGGAAACTGGAGCACCCGGAGCAAACCCACGCAGACACGGGGAGAATGAGCAAAATGCAAACAGACAGTTGCCTGAGGCGGGAATTGAACCCGAGTCTCTGGCGCTGTGAGACATTAGTGCTAACCATCGTGCTGCACTTACAAAATATACATGACGTGAGCCATAAAGATGTGACAGCAGATGTGTTATCGCAGATTTAAAGGAAAAAGTTCAAGTAAAATTTCACTCATGAATTTTACTGTGACAATGTGCACACCCTAGCCGATCTGCGACATGAATGTTACTGACATTTTGACAGCACAAGCCTGAATGGTGTCTGGGTCTTGCTGCACATGGACACAGACTGGTTCAGGAGCTGAGGGACGGGAAACCAATTATTCTGAACATTGTGGAATCTTCAATGACTATCCCTACTTCTGATCTTATGGTGGGGAGGATGGAGGTGGGGCGGGGCGACATTGATGAAGCAGCTGAAGATGTTTGTGAAGAGGAAGCTGCCCTGAGCATCTCCCACGAAGATGACCCAGGATTGAGACAATTGACATCTACGGACAACAAACATCTTCCTTTGTGCTATGATTGACTCCAACCAGTGGGGAGTTTACTTTGATTCCCACTAAGTTCTGTTTTTTAAAGTAGTTTGACGTCAACCTTAGTCAATCAGTGCCTTGATATCAGGGCCAGTCACTGTTGCCTGAACCCTTGTGTTCACATCTTTCGATCATATCAACAGGCCAGGATATCGTAGCAGCAAGTGTTTTCTTCAAACACATTGTATTGAATGTCAGGAATTCTCTTATCCAGAGTGTTTGGGGAGCTAGAATACGACTTATTTGAAGAGGAGGTAGATGGATATTGAGCAGTTGGAGAGATGAAGGATATGAAGAATCAGGCATTAAAGAGGATCTGAGGCTAAGAGCAGGTCAGCTATGATCTTCGGGCAAGTCATGTTTGGGGGAGTGGTGAACGAACTAGCCCTGTTTCTGATGTTTTCCAATTCTGTTATTTGAAAGTTAGTTGGCGTTATTTTCCTGGAAGTTCTGTTATTGAATATTGCAGTCAGGGAGAGCAGAGGATTCCGTGAGCAATCCCTGGGTGAGCTCTGTGGGCTGTATTCACAGTGAACCTGGGTCTATAACATGACAAACAAATGAAGCACAAGTTGCAGAGAGGGGAAGCTCTGTAAAGAGAGATGAGGGGCCTCATTCATACCCAGCTTGGATTTTCAAGTCACATTTTCCAAACCACCCCAAACCATGTGGCACAGTCTTGAGGGATTGAATTGTTTCCTCTCTTTCAGTTCACCAGTTTATAGGGGGAAGTAGGCTCTAACTGTTCCTGTCTAGCAGGTTTGAGCGGCTGAATGGTAGACAGAGAAACCTGGGACTGAGGAGCAGGAATGGGTCATTAGAGACTTTGAGCCTTCACTACCAGGCACTAAGATTGTGGCTGATCAGGTTGTGGTCTCAGCCCCACTTTCCCGTCTGTATCCCATTATCCGTGACTCACCTTTCTGTCAAATATGTAGCTAACTCAGCTTTGAATTAATGTGAACATATAGGCACGATAAATTTCCGGTGAAGAGAATTCACTCTCCAAAGACAGTTTCAGAATTTCTCCTCAAACCTCTTATAGAATCGGAGTGTCATGCAGAATGGAAACTGACCCGTTCGTCCAATCTGTCCACTCAGAACAGATAACCAAAGCTGATCAAGTCCAAATTGCTAGTATTTGGTCAATATCCCTCCTGAATCAGACTCATTTTAAATGTGCGATTGTAACCGCCTTCACCATTTCCTCTGACTGCACTTTCCATACACACAACACTCTCTGTGTGAAACATTTACTCCTAATGTTTCCTTACTAATCTGCCTTCTAAATCATTCCCCTTCTGCCTTCAGCCTATGCCCTCTTGTTCTAGACTCCCCTATCCTGGGAAAGAAATAGTGACTATTGAGAATATCTATGCACTGACGATTTTAATAACCTCTATAATGTCACCCCACAGCCTCTGACTCCAGGGGGAAACACCTCAACCTAATCAGCCTCTTCCTAAAACTGAAACTGTACAGTTCTGATACTTCGTTGTGAATGTTTTCTGGAAAAAGTACCCGAGTTGTACGCAGTATTCTTAAAGTGGCCTCGCCAGCTTCCTGTACAGATGCAACATGCAACCCCAAATCCTATACTCAATGTTCTGATTGATTAAGATAAATGTTCCGAATGTCTTCTGCACCACACTGTCTACCTCCGACTCCATGTTCAAGGAATAACGCACCTGCAGTCCTAGGTCCCTCTGTTCCACAACACTCCTTAGGACCTGACCATTAAGCGTTTCATTCCTGCCCTGATTTGCCTTTCCAAAATGCAAAATCTCGTATTTATCTAAATTAAACTTCATCTGTCACTCCTTATCCCTTTGTCCCATCTAATTGTGGTCTCGTTGTACTCTGACATTATTCACTACACCACCTTTCTGATGTCATCTGTAAACTGACTAACTACGCCTCCGATGTTCACACCAAAATTTTTGATATCATTGATGAAATGCAGTGAACTCAGTACTGTTTCTTGCAGCACACTGCACGCCACAAGCCTCCTAACCGTCTACCTTAAAGCCAGTTGTGATTCCAATTGACGAGCTTCCTCTTTATCCCATGTAACCAACCTTACTAATCTGCCTTACAACCAGAATGCTACGAACACCTTGCTGAGGTCCATGTAGACAATGTCTACCAAACTGCCTTCATCAATTGTCTTTGCCACTTCTTCAGAAAACTCAATGTATGTAAATCCTGTCCCTCAGAATCCCCTCCAACAACTTATCCACCGCTGACATTAGGCTCACCGGTCTGTAGTTTCCCGGGTTTTGGGTCACTGTTTCCTTTTCTAGTCCCACTCCTCCGTTGTTTACAACACATGTTAAATGTAACCAGGTTGGTGATGTAGCCGATAATATCGGTCTCAGACTGGGTCAGAGTCAGTTTTAGGAACACATCAGGCTTGTTTCTTTAATCTGCTAAAACAACATATTTATGATTCAGAGTAATATTACTCAAGCGAAGATGGAAAGATGAATGGCAAAGTGTTGTGTACTGCAAATATATAATCGATAGTTCCCTTTCTAAACACACACACACACGCACACACAATTTCTGCAATTTTAACTTGAAAGAACTTTCTCCAAATATTAATTTAACTCATGACAAAGGTAAAAATTGAGAGATTGTCCAAAATGATATTCTGCTTCTGAAAATATTCTACTCACACAAGCTGCTAGCATGAAATTTCATCCTGGAAGAGTTGGACTTTGCTGAATTACCTTTGCATGAGGCAATGGGGAGATTCCAATGAATTCTGGTCAGGAATCCTTCAATAGTTAGCTCAGTTGCTCAGTGGTTAGCACTGCTGCCTCACAGCACCAAGGTCTTGAGTTTGATTGCAGCCTCGGGTGACTACCTGTGTGGGGTTTGCATATTGTCCTCTTGTCGGTGTGAGCTTCTAATATGTGCTCCAGTTTCCTACCACAGCTCAAACTGTGTAGGTTAGGTGGATTGGTCACGCTAAATTGTCCAGAGTGTTCGGGGATTTCTAGATTAGGTGCATTAGTCAGATGTAAATGTAGGGGAATGGGCCTGGGAAGATTGGTACAGACTTGTTAGGCTGAAGGGCCTGTTTTCACACTATAGGCATTTCATAAAATAAGAACTACAATTATGACTATAGGGCTTTTTTTTGTTTTAGCTCGCACACATTGCTGTGATGAGGAACAATGAAGAAGAGAGAGTGCAATAGGCCGTTCCTTCTCGGGCAGATTACATTTTCTCCCTCTCTGAGCTGAATCACACAATAATGTCATCCTCTCGTAATCATGTGAGTCTCCTTGTACATTATCCAAACTATGTCTCCATCACATTCCCTGTTCCATATAGATGCATCATTGCTGCTGTCAAACACAAAAATTGTTGGAAAAGCTCGGCAGATTTGCCAGTGCCCAGATGCCTTTTACATGCTGTAGTTGTACCAGGCAGCACCACTTCCTCTGGCAGCTCATTCCATACACACCCTCTTTGTGAAAAGATGCCCCTTAGGCCTCTTGAAAATCTTTCACCCCTCACATTCAACCAATTCCCTCTAGTTTTGGACGCCCCAACCTGGGGAATAACCCTGACTACTCACCCTATCCATGACCGTTCTGATTTTATAAACCTTTCCTGCTGCGAAATGTGACTCCAATCAACACGAATATCTGTGCTTTCACTCATCCCAGGCCTAAATTCTGAAATTCAATCCTGACACCTGTTCCTTCTCCATCAAGTCACAATTCTAAATCGACTTTAATCAGTTGGTTCAGATGTATTATGATACACCTCTGTGCGATTTATACCTAGACCTTTGTGCGCGGAGGTCGGGACTACTCAGCAATACCCATGAAGCTGTAACATTATTCTCCCGTGTGTTTGCTTATCAGCCTGTACTGACATACTGTGACATACCTCTGCAACAGGCAGGACTTGAATTCAGAACTTCTGGTCCAGAGATTTGAAAACTACCACACACGGTCAGGAAATGGACTCAAATCCAGAGCTCTGGCTCAGAAGGAGGGACATTACCCACGACACTACCATATCCAGATTTTGAGTCATATTTTAAGTGCCCGCTTTCAGCTCAGTGTGGATTTATTATAATCAAGTTGCCATTACTGAGCTACACAAAACACATTATACTGTTAAACAAATGCAAGATATTTGTCTCAACTGTAGGATGTTGAGCGCACGTGCTGTGCTATCGAAATTAACTATGAATATCTTTAATCGTTGTAATTTGTAGTCTGCAATATTAAGGAAAGAAATCCTGCAGACACACTCTGCCCAATGAAGGTTGTCAAATGGATATTTATAACTGAACACCAGAGACAGAGAAAGAGCATAATTTCTGGTCGCAAAACACCGACCAGTATTACCCAACTCTAACGTGAGATTGCCCTCTTCCTAAAACCATGAAATGATACCAGGCCGCTAATTACTGCCCAGCCTCTCCTCCCCACTGACTGTGTCTGCAATCTGTCCCTCCTACCCCAAAACACACAAAGCAAACCAAGCTCAGGGGCTTTGTGAAAATCAAGGCCGGAGTGTGCAGGCTTCCTAGAGATGAGGAAGGAATTTTAATTTGAAGGAGAATAGTGGAGTAGTGGTAATAACATTCACTGGGCTGAGGAGTGGCAGACGGAGTTTAGTTTGGATTAATGCCAGGTATTGGATTTGATTAATCAAACAAGAGCAAAACCAATACAATTAAAAGTAGGGTCGTTGGCGGTGTTGTAGAACAGAGAACTCGGCCATCAGGTATAAATCTTTAAAATTTGATTCGCATTAAGATAGTGTGGTTAGGAGGGTGTTCAGCACGCTTGTCTTCAATAGTCAGACCTCTGAGGAACGAAATTGGGCGGTTATATTGAGGTTGTACAGGACACTGGTGAGACCTCTTCTGGAATATTGTGTCCAGTCTGGTCACCCTGCCCGCTCATTCCATAGGCACACCACCCTCTAGGTAAAAAGGCTGCCCCTTTGGTCACATTTAGATATTTCCCCTCTCACCTTAAAACTATTTCCACTAGTTTTGGACTCCCCTACCCTGAGAAAATATCTCCATATCAAATACTTTGATATTACTGACTTTGATATTATTAAGATAGGAAGGATTGAAAAGAGATTAACCTGGATATTGCTGGGAATGGAGGGATTGAGCTGTAAAGAGAGGCTGCGTAGGCTAGAACTTTTTTCACTGGAGATTAAGGGGTAACTTTATCAAGATTTATAAAAGAATGATGGTACAAATAAGCTGAAGGGCTGGTGTCTTTTCCAGAGAGTTAGGGATTCAAAACTGAGGCATATTTTAAGGTGCGTGGAAAAAAGATTTACAAATGTCATGAGAGGTAAATATTTTAGACAGAAGCTGGCTTGGGTGTGCAATGAACTTCCATAGGAAGTGGTGAAAGCATTGACAGTTACAATGTTCAAAGGACATTTAGATCAGTACACGGATAAGACATCAGTTTGGATGGTGCTGTGAGAAGCTGCCCTCTCCCGCCCCCTCTCTAAATGGATACCTGTTGGTGTTCAACCAATGACAATGTCTGTGCAGTGGTGTGGGGATTCCAGGACAGGGTGGCATTGCATCATTTTAAGCACCACAGAGACTGCCAGACCTGCCCCACACAGAGACACACAGATACACACATGGCAATGGTTAGGGTAAAGCGTGAAGCTCATCTGGTAACTCAAACTAAACATAAAGAAATGTTCAGTTCACCTCAGAAACTGTTAGAATACGAGTGACAGACAACTCCCAAATTCCACTGTTAAAATAAAAACATCAATTTATGTTTTTAACTCTGAAAGTGAACATTTTACATCAAGTATTCACAGTTCTGAGACCCCATTTCTCTTAACCACTTATTCCCCAATTCCAACTCTATAACAATATACTCTTCAATAAGATGCCTATTAAAATTTCAGCAACTTAATTTCAAAACCACAAGGCAGCTGTTGTTTTTGTCTCTTCTTCTGTGAGAAGATCTCTCTGGGTCAACTTCTTTCTTTTTACTACGGATATGTTTCATATGAAAAGGTAACTTTGATAGAGAATGTTTCCTCATCTCTTGGATCTGTGTTGATGGCATTTGCTCTGTCTGCAATTTTCTGAATGCTTGCATTCTTAATATCCATAACATCTGATTATTTCATTGGTTCGATTTTTGAAAAAAATAATAAATTCAAACTTGATTTGATTTTAGTATGCTGTGGTATTATTTAAACTTATTCGAATTGTTGTCCAAATAGCAACCATTTCAGGGATCTATTTCACAGCCAAATGTGACATATTTTCAGTTGTCCTTGACAGTCTGGGTCTGCCATCCTCTCATATACACGGGTGCTTGTAAGCTCACAGTTCAGAACAGCTTTCCCTCTCTCTTAAAGATACAGTACACATTTTCAACTTCATCACATTAATATCCTGATGTCAATACAGATACTTGAAACCAATCCGGATTTCTCTTGCCCTATGGTTTGTCAATATTTCATTCACTCCGTCTGGTTTGTAACGGAAATTTTGTTGCTCCGTTGACAGCAAGTCATTATTCGACTCCCTCCTTGGGAATACAGCAGTATTTCACTTGCTCACACTAGTGAGTGGGGCAGGATGTCAGTTGTTTCATGGGGACTGTGACACTATGACTATTTCAGTGTTTGTAAATAGCACCAAACATAGAAGAATTGTAAAGTCATGGAGGACAGTGTAGATCTCTACCAGGAAAATGACACGTTGGTGTAGTGTTCTGGTATATGGCAGATGCAGATCAATGCAGAGCAGTGTGAGGTGATTCTCTTTGGTCGGAAGGACATTGAAAGACAATATAAAACAGGCTGTACCGTTATAAAGGGGCTGCAGAAGCAGAGAGCGCTGGGTGTATATGAGCACAGATTATTGAAGATGTCAGGACAGCTGGGGAAAGCAGTAACTATTTCAGATTAGTTTCAGCATCAGAGCTGTGTACCGAAGGAGGTGTAGGAGGGAGCCTCGGCTCCCTTACTGGAAGGTGATGGTGATGATGTGTTGTGAGTCCACCCTCCTGCCCACCGAGACAGTGTGGATTCCATTTATACCAGCTCGACAAAAAAGGGAGATGGCATCAGGGCCACGGCTTCTGAGTTGTGCCGGGGGGAAACGGAGCTGTCAGTGGGTTTAAAGTGAGAATTGCCCTTCACTGAACATTGCTCCCTACTCGGTCGGTGAGACGTGGATGTTTCAGAATCTCCACACGAGGTGTCCCGGTCCTCTCTGGCTCCTACTAGGGTTCACCCCACATGGCGGTGGAGGGGGAATGTGAGAGAACAGATATCGGGCACTCCACCACCCGGCTTGGCCCTTTCTGTCCTATTTCAGGCTGTTTCTCCTGAAATGGGAGCAAGGGAGAGAAGCAGGGTGGTGGTGGGTGACTCTGTTTTTGGTGATGGTGTAGCGGGGGATAGACGAAAATAGTGAGGGAATCTGTAGACAGTGTTGTATCAATGCAGTGTTATTAATGTGGGGGTAAAGTGGACGGGGTGACAGAGAAAGAGAGAGTGAGAGATAGAGACAGAGAGGAGAGACAGAGAGAGAAAGGGGAGAGAGAGAAGGTGCTGCAAGCAGCAGTGAGAGTGGTGGAGCAGGGGCCTTGTTCCGGCGTCGGAGCTGTAACAGAAATACAGTGAGTGTGAGGGAGCAGAGAGAATACGGTGACCGTTATCCTGACAGAGCAGGGAAGGTTATTGATGCTTGCCCTGTATTTCTGGACATTTCATCAGACTGCAGATACTGCACTGAGCTGGATAGTGAGCTCAGACCATGCTTGGTGCGTCTGGTGGTGTGGCCCCCTCTGGGAAGGGAATGGTTCCCCCTCTGTACTAGCCCATCCATCAGGACCTCCGTGGTGTAATTGCCCTTATCCCCCATGCTCGGGTAAACTGTGTAGGGCAGTTCCAAACTGAGAAAGCTCAACTGTGTGCCCATTGGCCTTTTAAAGATGGCTCCATTGCCAGGGATCACGGAATAAACATGGATACCCTGGTGATGGTGAGTACTTCCAGCCATGATGGGTGGGAGAATCGGGCTGGCATTGAATGAGAGGGGCACCATGGGGTGGGGTGGGTAGTTAATGAGGTGAACTCGATACGTTAGCACCAGGAAACTAGCTCCGCCTAGTGTGGATGATCCCTCTGTCGCACTCAATGAAAATATCACTGAGACAAATTACTGTTAGAATCTGCCCAATGAGTCATAGATTCTGTTGAAACCACTCCCATTTACAAAGCTGTAGAACAAATGCTCATTCAAAACTCTCCACCATCTGGCCTCACACCAGTATCCCTTTTTCCCATCTTTCCTGTAAAGACGGGCTCATGTTACAGGATGCTATCGAAGTTTCGATATTTTAGCATTCTGCAACCTGGGAACACATCCGTCCATGACACTGTCTCTCAGTCTGCCCCTCTCTGGCTATACCCCAAACCCCTCCCATGTGGTGATATCTAAACTGATTCCCCCATCATCTCTCTCTGGTAGTGATGTTCACATCCACAGCACCCCATTACCATGGAACAATGGAGTAATGGAGCTGCAAATGAATGGGAGATGCACGTTCCATCACTTCCAGCATGGGTTGCAAGTTTCCCCACGCGGGCCAGTGATCTAACACAGTGTTACTGAACAATGCACTGGGTTGGTGTACACAGATCTTAATGCTTGGAAAGTAACTGCTCGTGGTTTACAGATCAATGCACTGGGGTGGACTATATAGCTCTACATGTTGGGAGGGTAACTGCTTCTGGGTTACAGATCAATGCACTGAGGTGGTGTACACAGTCCTACATACTGGGAGGGTAACTGATCCTGGTTCACAGATCAATGCACTGGAGTGGTGTACACAGTCCTCCATGCCGGGATGGTAACTGATACTGGTTTACAAATTAATTCACGGGCGATTACTGCGCAGTTGGTTGTGCTGGTCAGATTGGTTGAGATTCATAGATAATGCAATGGTGTTGTCTGTGCAGTTCCCCGTGCTGGATGGATATTTCTTTCAGCTTCACACATTAGTGCACTGCTGTGTTCTGCACAGTTCCCGGTGCTGGACAGATGCCTAGTCTGAATTTTAAGATCAATGCACTGCTGTGGTCTACACAGCTCCCCATAATCCTGTGTAGCAGCTTTGAAATGCTGAATGTTCCCTTCCATTCCCTGTGTAACAGGTATGAGAGATTAAAAGACCTGCTCCAATCGCTGAGTAACAGCCTCCAATGGCTGAATGGTCTCATTCTGTTCCTGTTTAAAATTCTTGATGGGCTGAATAGCCTGCCTCAGTATTGGTTTAGGTGTGAATGTAGTGAATATTTTGAAACCATCAGTGAATAGCCCACTTCTGACTTTATGATGGAGGGAAGGCCATTGATGCTGCAGCTGCTGCTCGCCCACAGTGCCTCATGGATGGCCAGCTTCCATATGCTCGGTCCTTTAGAAGGATGTCCGACTTCAAAGGAGGAAGTGCCACATAACACAGTGAGCAGTACGCCTAATATGATTTATCTCTCCATCCCGGAGGCTCTCAGCCTCATTCGTGATGGCGGTCTGCTGCCCGAAGCGGTGATTTTCATGGTCCTCGGATGCTGCTGACCTGCTGTGCTTTTCCAGCAACACACTAATCTTGAGTATGTCAAATATTAGGCTGCGACTTTTCCTAAACCAGGACTGTGTGCTGGCTGCTCCTACAGATACTGTCAGGGACAGATCCATCTGGGACAAGTAGATTGTTGGGAAAGTTTCCCCCAGTCTGGCTGCTGCGCATGTGAGTAGTCTCACTGCTCAGTCAGCGTGGGGCACGTGGGGACACCCTGGGTGATGGTCATTGACGTCCCATACACAGAGGATGCCTTGTGCCCTTGTCACCCTCAGTGCTTCCACTGATTTGTTTCCAACATCGAAGGGAACTGCGTTATCAACGAGAGGAGGGTCGGGGGGCAGGAGATAACCAACCTCAGGCGATTTCCTTGACCATGTGTGATCTGATACCATGAGATTTCCTGGGTTCTGGAATCAATGTTGGGGAATTGTAGGGTAACTCCTTCCCTAACTATTCCAGGGTGTCTGCACCACTGGTGGGTCTGTCCTGCCGGTGAGGCAGAATAGCCCCAGAGATGATGATGGGTCTTCATGAAACATTATTGTCGGCACGGTGGCACAGTGGTTATCAATGCTGCCTCTCAGCGCCAGAGATCCAGGTTCAATTCCAGCCTCAGGTGACTGACTGTGTGGAGTTTGCATATTCTCCCTGTGTCTGCATGAGTTTCCTCCCGGTGCTCCGGTTTCCTCCCACAGTCAAAAGACGTGCAGGTGAATTGGCCATGCAAAATTGTCCACAGCGTTAGGAATGGGTCTGGATGGGTTGTGCTTCGCCGGGTCAGTGTGGAATTGTTGGGCTGAAGGACCTGTTTCGACACTGTAAGTAATCTAATCTAAATTACCCATCAGGCCTGATCCTGTGATTATTACGGTGTTGGGATTGTTTCCTGACTGGGAGTGTGGTGCTGAAAAAAGCAGAGCAGGTCAGGCAGCATCGGAGGTGCAGAGAAATGAACATTTCAGGCATAAACCCTTCATCAGGAATGAGGCTTGTGGGTCGAGGAGCTGAGAGATAAATGGGAGGGGGCTGTGGAGGAGCTGGGACTGGGCGGAAGGGAGCTGGGAATCTGATCGGTAGATGGAGGTGGTGGAGAAATGATAGGTCAGAGAGGAGTGTGGAGTGAATGGGGGGAAAGGTGATGGACAGTTCAAGGTGTTCTCTGGAAAGTTCTGTCCCCAACATTCTATAACTGCCATTCACTGGAACGTTCTGTCCCTGACATTCTATAACCGAAATTCCCCGGAACGTTCTGTCCCTGAGTTTTTTTGTGAACGGTCGGATGTCAGTGAATTGAAAAAAACGATAAGATCCCGAGGGAAGAGATCCCGTTCCAGGGAGAAGGTGACACTGTTCCGAAGGCCCCTCAGGCAGTTAAAGGGGTGAATGCGTTTTCCATGCCTTTACATTTCTTCATGACACAGGATCGACCACAATTTAGAACAAAATACAGAGATTCCCAAACTCCTTTTGTCTTCAGGAAACTGGGAGAGAATCCTTCAGGACAGCAACGTTTCCACGCTCCGTATTAGGAACTGGGAAGGAACTGGGAAGTGACGTGTGTCTGCTCTCGAGTGATCGAGTGTGTGGGAACGTTCTGACCTTCCCATTTGTTATTCCAGCTCCAAATATTTTAATAAATCACTGAATACAGGGACACATTTGAAAGTCTCACTGGGTCCCCAATCAAACGTGTCCCTTTGCCTCCAGGCTGATGGATAATGGGTTTGTTTTCCTTCCTCACAGTTAACGTATTGACCATCTACGTCCTGCTTTATAAAGATTGTGGATTGTCTCCATGTGTCAGACGTTACCTGGGTGCCATGGCAGCGGCAGATCTCCTGGTCATTATCCTCGACCTGATACTGAGACACCTTCCCATTGTTTATCAGGAACAGTTTTATTTCCTGAAGGACTCCGTCCCCGTGTGTAATATCCACGCCGTTCTGCTTTTTGCAGCCACTGACTGCTCTGTCTGGTTCACCGTCACTTTCACCTTTGATCGGTTTGTGGTCATTTGTTGCCAGAAGCTGAAAAGTAAATATTGCAGTGAGAAAACGGCGGCTGTGGTTCTGGGAGCAGTGACTGTGCTGAGCTGTTTAAAGAACATTTCTTGGTATTTTTTTCTCACGGCTCGGTATTACCTGGAGAACGCCCCCTGGTTTTGTGTTGTAACACTCGCTGTTGTATACTCCAGTGTCTGGGTCACAATCGAGTTCCTCCACCATATTTTAACACCGGGTGTCCCATTTCTCCTGATTCTGCTGCTCAATGTTCTCACTGTCAGACACATTTTAGTGACCAGCAGAGCCCGCAGGAGACTCCGCGCTCACACCAATGGGGACGCTCAGTCTGACACAGAAATGAGAAATCGAAAAAAATCCATCATTTTACTGTTTGTGATCTCCGCCAATTTCATCCTGTTATGCTCAACGTTAATGCTGTTTTCGATATGGAGACGGATGTATTTGATTGGGCATCGGTCTGTGATTCTCCATCCCTTTGTGCGGGAATTGGGTTTCATGCTGCAGCTCCTCAGTTGCTGCACAAACACCGCGATTTATGCCGTGACCCAGACTCAGTTCAGGCAGCAGCTGAAGAATGTGCTGAAATATCCCTTCACACTAATGCATCCATCAATCAAATTCCCTCATTAATCAATCCATCTGGGATTTTCTCATTTCAGTTCAGCGTTTCAGTGATGGAGCAGCCTGTCACTATGGTAACAGACTGAGGGTAGCGCTGGTTTGTCCATCCTTATTTCACAAGGGGGTTACAGGGAAATATTTCAATGTTTCTCACAACTCAGGGCCAGTGAGAAAAGGCACCATCCGACTGACTGTATCCATCACTTCCATTTGTTAACAATAGAAATGTTGATTAAAGCGTGCCGAGCAGCAGAGTGACCAATGTTGTTGTGTGTCTTTGTGTTGGAGAAGCTGAGCTGCAGAGATACAGACTCAGTCTCAAGTCCTGATCCTGAGGGAAGGGTAGGGCACCGCGCCCTGAGCTCAGGAGCTGGTTGAGCTCCCTCTGTCTCCTCCACTGCAGCATGGGCTCCCCATTATCTCTCCCCTACTCTTTCTCATTACTTCTCTCCCCCTCTCTATTTCTGCACTCTCACTCTCTCTCACCACCTCTCCCGTTAACTCCCTCTCTCTCACTCACACCCCCAACACCCGTTTCTCCACATGCCTCCACTCTTCCCTCTTCCACTCACCCTCACTCTGCCATATCTGTTTCCCTCTCGCAAATCCGTCTCTACCACATTTTCCCCTCCTCCTACGTCTGACATCTCTCTATGATATCACCCCCACCCCCTACAGCCACATGCAGCCGCACCATGAACCCCACAGACTCTGGGTCAGAGAGAGAGGGAAGGATCATGGAGACAGAGTGTCAGAGAGAGACGGAGACAGGTAGAGGAGGGAGAGAAATTCAGTCAAAGAGAGACAGGTTGGTGGGGGGGGAGAGAGAGAGAGAGCGAGAGAGAGATACTAAGGGAGAGGGCACGAGAGTGAGAGAAGGTGGAGAGAGACAAGGAGCGTGGAGAGAAAGAGGGGAACAAGAGAGTCATAACTTGAGGGAAGGCGAGAGATAATTAGAGACAGAGAAGAGAGATGCGAAGGATGGGGCGAGAGAGAAAGAGGGCAAGCCTTAGAGAGAGAGGGACAATCAGAGAGAACGGGGACGGGAGAGATGAGGAGGCGAGAGAGAGAGAAGAGGACAGAAGGAATTGAGAGAGAGAGAATGAGGGGGTGAGAGAGTGACGGGGCGAGAGAGAGAGACAGGAGGAAGAAATAGACGGAGGGGCAAAAAAGAGCAGTATGGCAAGAGAGAGGTAGAGAAGGCAAGAGAGAGAGGGTCAAGAGAGAGAGTGCGAGAGAGAGGGATGAAAGAGAAAGAGAGAGAGGGGCAAGGGAGAGGCTGAGAGAGTGAGAGAGAGAGTGAGTGAGATGACGAATGACAGAGTGAGAGATAGAGGGATTGAGAGAGAGGAGGGCAAGAGAGAGAGAAGGAGGGGCAAGGAGAGGGGGTTGAGAGAAAGAAGGAGCGAAAGACAGAGGTGGTAAGAGAGTGAGAAGGAGAGATGGGCAAGAGAGATTGAGTGGGGATTAGAGGAAGACGGAGCAAGAGAGACAGAAGGAGCAAGAGAGAGAGAGAAAAAAGGGTTCGAGAGAGAGAGGAAGCAAAAGAGAGATAGAGGAGGTGACAGAGGGGTCGAAAAAGAAGGGCGAGGGAGAGAGAGGAGTTGAGAGAGAGAGATCGAGGGCAAGAAATAGAGAGTGTGATAGGCGGAGAGAGAGAGAGAGGCAGATGGTGAGAGATACGGTAGAGAGAGAGGGGAAGGTCAAGAAGGCGAGAACGAGAGAGGGAGGGTAGATAGAGGGAGATGAGGCGACAGTGACTCGAGAGAAAGTGAGAGAGCAAGGGGAGGGGGGAGTGCTGGGTCCAGAAAGAGAGGCGCATACAGAGGATCTTCATGGCGGGGAGAGAGTGAAAGGGCGCGAGTGGATGAGTGAGAGAGAATGTGACCGGAGAGTGAAGGAGCACGGAGAGAGAGAGAAGGGCGCGAGAGAAAGATTGAGAAATAGGGGCGAGAGAGAGAGGGGGAGAGTAAAAAATGAGGTCTGCAGATGCTGGAGATCACAGCTGCAAATGTGTTGCTGGTCAAAGCACAGCAGGCCAGGCAGCATCTCAGGAATAGAGAATTCGACGTTTCGAGCATAAGCCCTTGAGAGAGAGGTAGGAGCGAAAGAGAGGGTTAGAGAGAGAAAGAGGGAACGAATGAGAGAGGGGGCGAGAGAGAGGGGATGGGAGAGAGGGACGAGAGAGAGCGAGGTACGAGAGAGAGAGAGAGGGATGAGAGAGAGGGATGAGAGAGAGAGGCGCGAGAGAGAGGGGGCGAGAGAGAGTGGGGTGAGAGAGATGGGGTGAGAGAGAGAGGGCGATGAGAGAGAGAGGGCGATTAGAGAGAGGGGGTCGAGACAGAGAGAGGGCGGGAGAGAGAGGAGAGCGAGAGAGAGGGGGCGAGAGAGAGAGAGGGGAGAGAGAGAGGGCAGAGAGACAGAGTGGCGAGATAAAGGGGCGAGAGGGGGGCGAGAGGGAGAGGGGGCGAGAGAGAGAGGGGCAGGACCAGGGTTCGGGAGAAAGGGGTCGGGGAGGGGAGTTGTTCTATGGGTTGGGAGAGGGGGAGGTGCTGGATGGGGTTGGGGAGTGGGCGGTGTTGGACGGGGTTAGGGAGGGGTTGTGTTGGATGGGGTTGGAGAGGGAACCATATTGGACGAGGGGGTTATGGAGAGCGGAGAGTGCGAGAAAGTGGAGGGGGGATGGGAGGGCGAGAGGGAGGGAGGGCGTGAGAGGGGAGGCAGGAAGGGGAGGGCGGGACAGGGGTGAGTGTGAGAAACGGGAGTGCGAGCGAGGGAGGGCGAGAGAGAAGAGGGCGACAGAGGGGAGGGTGAAAGACGGTACTGCGAGAGAGGAGAAGCCAAGAAAGGGTGGAGGTTGAGATAGGGGAGGGCACGAGAGGGAAGGCCAGAGAGGGGAAGGAGGGACGGGAGGGCGAGTAGGAGTTAGAGGGAGACAGAGGGAAGGGAGAGAGAGGGGAGGGCAAGAGGAGGTAGGGCGAGAGAGGGGAGGGCGAGAGAGGTGAGGGCGAGAGAGGAGACTGTTCGAGACTGTGGAGGACAAGAGAGGGGAGGGTGAGAGAAGGGAGGGAGGGAGCGGAATGCGAGAGAGGTAGAGGGTGAGAGTGAGGGAGGGCGAGAGTGGGGGTGAGGGAGGTGAGGGCGAGAGGAAGGAAGAGGGCAATAGAGGGGAGGGTGAGAGAGGAAGTAGGACAAGAGAGAGAAGAGGACGTCAGAGGAGAGGGGGATGGGGATGGTGAGAGAGGAGGGTGAGAGAGGGGAGGGAGGGAGTGGTGGGCAAGAGAGGGGAGGGAGGGGAGGGGAGGGGAGGCGAGTGAGGGGAGGGATGGAGGGGAGGGCGAGAGAGGGGAGGGCGAGAGAGTGGACTGTTAGAGACTATGGAGGACGAGAGAGGGGAGGGCGAGAGAAGGGAGGGAGGGAGGAGAGTGCGAGAGAGGGGGAGGGCGAGAGTGGGGAGTGAGGGAGGTGAGGGCGAGAGGAAGGAAGAGGGCAATAGAGGGGAGGGCGAGAGAAGAATTAGGACAAGAGAGAGAGGAGGACGTCAGAGGAGAGGGGGATGGGGATGGTGAGAGAGGAGGGTGAGAGAGGGAGGGAGGGAGTGGTGGGCAAGAGAGGGGAGGGAGGGAGGGGAGGCGAGAGAGGGGAGGGCGAGAGGAAGGGAGAGGGCGAGAGAGGGTATGGCGTGAGAGAGGAGGGATTGAGAGGGTGAGAGGACGGAGAGGGCGAGAGGGGGAGGGAGCGGATGGAGAGAGAGGGGTGAGGGTGAGAGAGGGGAGGGCAAGAGATGAGAGGGTGTGTGAGGGGACGGCGAGAGAGGGGAGGGAGGGAGGTGAGGGCGAGAGGGAGGGACAGGGCGAGAGAGGGGAGGGCGAGAGAGGGGGCATGAGAGGGTAGGGCGTGAGGGGGAGAGTGGGATAGGAGGGAGAGAGGGGAGTGAGGGGAGGGCGAGACATGGGGAGGGCGAGAGAGGGGAGGGCGTAAGAGGGGAGGGAGGAATGGGAGGGTAAGACGGGGAGATGGCGAAAGAGGGGAGGGTGGAGAGAAGGGGAGGGCAAGAGAGAGAGGAGTGCGTGAGTGCGGAGGGCGTGAGTGTGGAGGGAGGGAGATGGCAAGAGAGGGGAGTGCGAGATAGGGGGAGTGCGAGAGAGACGGCAGGTCGAGAGCTGGGAGGGCATGATGAGGGAGGGAGGGATGGGAGGGCTATAGAGGAGGGCGAGAGAGGGGAGGCAAGTAGGGGACGGTGAGAGAGGGGTGAGTGTGAGAAAGGGAAAGATGAGACGGGGAGGGCGAGAGGGGAGAATGTGATTGGGGAGGGCAAGAGAGGGGATGGCTAGGGAGAGGGAAGTCATAGGGAGGGGAGGGCGAGCGAGTGGAGGGCGATGGGGCGATTCTGAGAGAGGGGAGGGCGAGAGAGGGGGAGGTCGATAGAGCTGTGAGCGAAAGGGGGAGAATGGAAGTGCAAGAGACGATAGGGCGAGAGAGGAGGGAGAGTCGGATTGATAGGGGAGGGTGAGAGAGGGGAGTGCGAGACAGGGGAGGGCGAGAGGGGGAAGGGAGGGAGGGGAGTTTGAGAGAGGGAAAGGGCGAGATATTGGAGAGGGTGTGAGAGGGGAGGGTGAGAGAGGGGAATGAGATAAGTGAGTTCGAGAGGGAGGAAGAGGGCGAGAGAGGCGAGGGCGAGAGAGGGGGGTGTGAGGGGGAGGGGGAAGGGATGGCGAGAGAGAAGGGCGAGAGAGTGGAGGTAGGGTGTGGAGCGTGAGAGAGGGGAGGGAGAGGGCAAGAGAAGTGAAGGATGTTGGGGAGGGCGAGACAGGGGTGAGGATGAGAGAGGGGAGGGCAAGAGAAGTGAAGGAGAGAGAGGGGAGGGAGGGACTGGAGGCCGAGAGGAAGGGGGCGAGAGAGGGTAGGTCAAAAGAGAGGTGGCCTGAGAGGGGAGGGTGAGAGAGGGGAGTCAGGGAGGCGAGGGCGAGAGGGATGGAGAGGGCAGGAGAGGGGAGGGCGCCTCCTTCACTCTCTCTCGCCCCCCAAACCCCGTCTCTCTCTCGCCCCCTCCATCTCTCTCTCTGGCCCTCTCCCTCTCACGCCCTCTCCCTCTCTTTCTCTTGCCCCCTCCGTCTCTCTCTCTTACCTCCTCTGACACTATCTCACGCCCGCCCCAACCCTCTCTCCTAACTTCTTTCTCTCTCGCCCCAATTCTCTCTCCCCCTCCCTTTCTCACCCGCCCCCTCCCTCCCTCTCTCTCTGCCCCACTCGCTCTCTCTCTCGCCCGCCCCCTCGGTCTTTCGAACCTCCCCGTCTCTCTCTCTCTCTCTCTCTCTCTCGCTCCCTCTGTCTCTCTCTCTCTGACCCCCCCCCACTCTCTCGACCCCTTCCTCTCTCACTCACCACCCTCCCTCTCTCTTCCCCCTTCTCTCTCTCTCTCGCCCCGCTCCCTCTCTCCCGAGCGCCCTCCCTCTCTCTCTCGCCCACTCCCTCTCGCTCTCAGCCACTTCCCTCTCTCTCTCGCCCCTTCCATCTCTATCTTGCCCCCTCCCTCTGTATCTCGCCCCCTCTTTCTCTCTCTCTCGTCCGCTCCCTCTCTCACTCGTTCCCCTCCGTCTCTCTCTCGTTCCCTCCCTCTCTCTATCACCCCCTCCTTTTCTCTCTCTCGCTCCCTCCGTCTTTATCTCGCCTCCGTCTCTCTGTATCTCCCCCCCTCTGTATCTCGTCCCCTCCCTCTCTCTCTCGCCCCTCCCTTTCTCTCGCCCCATCCCTATCTCTCGTCGCCCTCCCTGTCTCTCTTGTCTCCCTCCCTCTCTCTCTCGCCCCCCACTCACTCTCTCTCGACCCCTCCCTCTCTCTCGCCCCCTCCCTCTCTCTCTGTCGCCCCTCTCCCTCTCTGTCTCTCTAGCCCCCACTTGAACCCTCTCTCGCCCACTCCCTCTAGCTCTCGCCCCTTTCCTCTCTCACTCTCTCGCCCTCTACATTTTTCTCTCTCACACCCTCCCTCTCTCTCTTGCCCTCTACCTTTCTCTCACCTCCTCCCTCTCTCTCTCGCCCTCTACCTTTCTCTCTCTCAACCCTTCCCTCACTCTCTCTCGCCCTCTCCCTCTCCCTCTCTCTCGCCCCCTCCCTCTCTCTCTCTCCCCCTCCCTCTCTCTCTCGCACTCCCTCTCTTGCCTCCTCCCTCTCTCTCGTCCCCTCCCTCTCTCTCTCTCGCACTCCCCCCTCTGTCTGTCTCTCACCCCAACCTCTCTCTCCCCCTCCCGCACTCGCCCCATCCTTCTCTCCCTCGCACTCACCCACTCTCTCTCACACCCTCGCTCTCTCTCTTGCACACCCTCCCTCTCTCTCGCTCCCTCCCTCTCTCACCTCCTCCCTCTCTCTTGCCCCCTTGCTTTCTCTCTCGCCACCTCCCTCTCTCTCGTCCCCTCCCTCTCTCTCTCTCTCAACCCCTCCGTCTCTTGCCCGCCCCCTCTTTCGCCCCCTCTCTCCCTTGCCCTCTTCCCTCTCTCTCTCTCCCATTCACTTTCTACTGCCCCCACCATCGATCTCTCACCCCCCTCACTCTCTCTATCACCTCCTCTCTGTTTGACCTCTCCCTCTCTCTCGTCCCCTCTTTCTCTCTCTCGCCCCCTCCATTTGTCTCTCGCCCCGTCTCTCTTTCAATCACTCGCCCTCTCTCTTGCCCCCACCCTCCCTCTCTCTCGCCCTCTCCCCCTCTCTCACACCCCTCCCTCCCTCTCTCTCTCTCTCACCCTCCCTCTCTCTCGCTCCCTTCCTCTCTCTCTCTCTCGCCCCAATCCCTCTCTCTCTCGCCCCAATCCCTCTCTCTCTCGCCTCGTCCCCATCTCTTGTTCCTCTCCTCTGTCTCTCTCGCCTCCAATCCACCTCTCTCTCTCTCACCCCGTCCCTCTCCCTCTCGCCCCCTCATTCTTTCTCTCTCGCCCCCCCTTCTCTCTCTCACCCTGTACCTCTCTCTCTCTTGCCCCTCAGTCTCTCTCGCTCATTGCCTCTTTCTCTCTAGCCCCTTTCTCTCTCGCCCGCCCCACTCCGTCTCTCTTACCACCTCCCTCTCCCGCCCCCTCCCTCTCTTGCCCCCTCCTTCTCTCTCTCGTCCCATCCCTCTCTCTGTCGCACGCCCTCCTCCGTCTCTCTAGCCCGCTCCCTCTCTCGCCACCTCACTCTCTCGTCCCCCTCAATCTCTCGCCCCCTACGTCTCTATCTCGCTCCCCTCCCTCTGTTTCTCGCCCCTCCCTCTCTCTCTCGTCCGCTCCATGTCTCTCTCTCCCTTCTCCCTCTCTCTCCCCCCTCTCTCGACCCTCTCTCTCTCTGTCGCCCACTTAATCTCTCTCTCTCGTCTCCTCACGCTCTCTCTCTCGCCCAATCTCTCTCTCACTCCCCTTCACTCTCACTCACTCCCTCTGTCCCTCTCGCTCCCTCAATCTCTCTCTCCCATCCCCCTCCCTCTTTCACACCCGCCACCCTCTCTCTCCCTCACCCCTCCCTCGCTCTCTCGCCCCCTCCCTCTCTCTCACACCCTTCCTCTCTCTCTCGCCCCTCCCTCTCTCTCTCGCCCCCTCCCGCTCTCTATCTCTCGCACCCTTCCTCTCTCTCTCTCGCCTCTCACTCTCTCTCTCTCACACCCCTCTCTGTCTTGCCCTCTCCCTCTCTCTCGCCCCTCCATCTCTCTCTCGCGCTCTCTCTCTCTCAATCACTCACCCTCTCTCTTGCCCTAACCCTCCCTCTCTGTCACCTGCCCCATCCCTCTCTCTCTCGCCTCCTCCATCTCTCTCTCTCGCCCTCTCCCCTTGTCTCTCACACCCCTCCCTCCCTCTCTTTCTCTCTCCCCTTCCTCTTTCTCTTGCCCCTTCCCTCTCTCTCACTCACTCCCTCTCTCTCTCTCGCTCCCTCACTCTCACACTCTCACCCTCCTCACTCTCTCTCTCTCACCTGCCTCCCTCTCTCTCTCACCTCTCCAGCTATCTCTCTTAACCCATCCCTCTGTCTCCCTCGATCCCTCCCTCTCTCTCCCCCCCCCCACTCTCTCTCCCATCCCCCTCCCTCTTTCACACCCGCCAGCCTCCCTCTCTCTCTCTCCCCTCCCTGTCTCTCTCTCTCGCCCCCTCCCTCTCTCTCTCACCCCCTTGCTCTCTCTCATGTCCCTCCCTCTCTCTCTCGCCCCCCTCCCTCTCTCTCTCTCGCCCCAATGCCTCTCCCACTTGCTTCGTCCCCCTCTCTCGCTCCTTTTCCTGTCTCTCGCCTCCCTCAACCTCTCTCTGTCTCTCTCCCCATCCCTTCCTCTCTCTCTCACCCCCACTCCAACTCTCTCTCGCCCCCTCCCTCTCTCTCTCACCCTGTACCTCTCTCTCTCTTGCCCTCCGTCTCTCTCGCCCCTTCCCTCTTTCTCTCTTCCCCACTCTCTCTCGCCTGCCCACTCCGTCTCTCTAGCCCCCCCTCTCGCCCCTTGCTCTCTCGCCCCCACCTTTCTCTCTCTCGCCCCCTCCCCCCGCTCGCTCTCTCCCTCTCTCGCCCCCTCCCTCTCTCTCGTCCCCTCCCTCTTTCTCTCTCGCCCGCTACTCTCCGTCTCTCTCTTGCCCCCCTCCCTCTCACGACCCCTCCCTCTCTTGCCCCCCTCCCGCGCTCTCCCCATCCCCTTTCTCTCACCCCCTCGAACTCTCACTCCCCTCAGTCTCTCTCTCACCCCCCTCTCTGTCTTGCCTTCTCTCTCTCTCGCCCCCTCCATCTCTCTCTTGCGCCCTCTCTCTCTCAATCACTCGCCCTCTCTCTTGCCCCCACCCTCCCTCTCTCTCGCCCGCCCCATCCCTGTCTCTCTCTCGCCGCCTCCATCTCTCTCTCTCGCCCTCTCCCCCTTTCTCTCACACCACTCGCTCCCTCTCTTTCTTTCTCCCCTTACTCTCTCTGTTGCCTCCAACCTCTCTCCTTCTGGCCCCCTCCATCTCACTCTCTCACCCTCCTCCCTCTCTGTCTCGCCCGCCTCCCTCTCTATCTCACCTCTCCAACTCTCTCTCTTATCCCGTCCCTCTCCCTCTCGCTCCCTCTCTCTCTCTCTCTCGCCCCCTCCCTCTGTCTCCCTCGATCCCTCCCTCTCTCTCCCACCCCTACTCTCTCTCCTGTCTCCCTCCCTTTTGCTCACCCGCCTCCCTATCTCTCTCTCACCCCACCGTCTCTCTCTCGTACCCAGTCCCTCTCTCTCTTGCCCCCTCCCTTTCTCGCCAACCCTTCCTCTCCCTTTCACCCCTCTCTCTCTCACCTCTCTCTCTCTCTCTTATCCCGTCCCTCTCCCTTTCACCCCATCCCTCTATCTCTCTCACCCCCTCACTCTTTCTCTCACTCTCTCTCGCCCCCTTGCGCTTTCTCTCTCGCCCAATCTCTCTCTCACTCCCTCTCTCTCTCCCGTCCTCCCCACCCCAATCCCTCTCTCTCTCGTCCCCCTCCCTTTCTCTCTTGTCAACCTGCGCCTCTCTCTCTTGCCCCCTCCCTCTCTCTCTCTCTCGCGCCCTCCCTCTCTCTCTCTCTCGTCCCCTCCCTCTCTCGCTTGCCATCTCTCTCTCTCTCTCTCGCCCCCCGCCTCTCTATGTCGTCCCCCTCCTTCTCTCTCTCACCCCCTCCTTTCTCTCTCGCCCCCTCTCTCACTCACCACCCTCCCTCTCTCTCACCCCAATCCCCCTCTCTCGCACGCCCTATATCTTTCTCTCTTGACCCTCCCCTTCTCTGTCTCTCTAGCCCACACTCGAACCCTCTCTCGCCCAATCCCTCTCTCTCTCGCCCTCCTTCTTCTCTCTCTCTCTCTCCCGCCCTCTACCTTTCTCTCTCACCTCCTCCCTCTCTCTCGTCCTCTACGATTTTATCTCTCGCCCCCTCCCTCTCTCTCTCTCGCACCCCCTCACTTGCCATCTCCTCTCTCTCGTCTCCTCCCTCTCTCTCTCTCGCACGAGCCCCTCCGTCTGTCTCTCACCCCTTCCCTCTCTCGCCCCCCTCAATCTCTCTCTCTCTCTCACGCCCCCCTCCTTTTTTTCTCACTCCTTCCATTACTCACCCCCCTCCCTCTCTCCCTCTCGCCCCCACCTCTCTCTCTCTTTCGCCTGCCACCCTCCGCCTCTCTCTCGCCCCCTGGATCTCTCTTCTCCCCCTCCATCTCTCTCTCTCGCCCCCTCCCTCTTTCTCTTACCTCCTCCCTCTCTCTCTCTCGTCCGCCCCCAACCCTCTCTCCTACCTTCTTTCTCTCTCACACCCTCTCTCTCTCGCCCACTCCCTCTCTCTCTCTCGCCTCCTCCCCTCTCTCTTGCCCCCCCTACCCCTGTCTCTCTCTCGCCTCCTCCATCTCTCTCTCTGGCCCCCTCCCTCTCTCGCCCTCTCCCTCTCTTACTCTTGCCCCCTCCCTCTCTCTCTTACCTCCTCTCTCCAACCTTATCTCCTACCTTCCTTCTCTCTCGCCCCCGTTCTCTCTCCCCCTCCCTCTCCCACCCGCCCCCTCCCTCCCCCCTCTCTGCCCCACTCCGTCTCTCTCTCGCCCTCCCCCTCGCTCTGTCTAACAACCCCGTCTCTCTCTCTCTCTTGCCCCCGCTGTCTCTCTCTCTCTGACCCCCTCCCTCTCTCGCCCCCTTCTTCTCTCACTCGCCACCCTCCCTCTCTCTCGCCCCCTCTCTCTCTCGACCCCCTCCCTCTCTCTCTCTTACCCAGTCCCTCTCTCTCTGTCAGCCCCTCCCTCTCTTTCTCGCCTCCTCCCTCTATCTCTCGACACCTCACTCTCTCTCTTGCCCCCACTCTCTCTCCGTTCCCCTCCCTCTCTCACATGCCCCCTGCCTCTCTGTCTCTCGCCCCATTCCCTCTCTCGCTCTCGAACTCACCCTCTCTCTGCTCGCCCACTCTCTCTCTCGCTTTCCTTCTCTCTCGCTCCCCTTCTCTCTCGCCCCCTCTCTCTCGCCCCTCCTTCTCTCTCTCGTCACCCTCCCTCTCACTCTCTAGCACTCCCTCCTCCTCACTCTCACCCTCTCCCTCTCTCTCTCTCTCTGTCGCCCCTTCCTATCTCTCTCGCCCCCTTCCTCTCTCTCGCTCCCTTCTCTCTCTCCTTCGCCCCAATCCCTCTCTCTCGCCCCAATCCCTCTCTCACTCGCCCCAATCCCTCTCCCGTTTGCCGCTGTCCCTCTCTCTCCCCACCCGTTCCTCTGTCTCTCTCGCCTCCCTCACCCTCTCTCTCTCCCCGTCCCTCCCCCCTCTCTCTCCCATCCGCTCCAAATCTCTCTCGCCCCGTCCCTCTCCCTCTCGCCCCTCCCTCTCTCACCCTGTACCTCTCTCGCTCTCTTGCCCCTCCGTCTCTCTCGCCCCCTCCCTTTTTCTCTCTACTCCCTCCCCTCTCTCTCGCTCGCCTCACTCCGTCTCTCTTTCCCCCTCTCTCTCCCGCCCCTTCCTTTCTTGCCCTCTCCTTCTCTCTCTCGTCCCCTCCCTCTCGCTCTCGCACGCCCCCCTCTGTCTCTCTAGCCCCCTCCGTCTCTCTCCCCCTTGCTCTGTCTCTGGTCCCCCTCTCTCTCGACACTCTGTCTCTATCTCGCTCGCCTCCCACTGTATCTCGCCCCCTCCCTCTCTCTCTCTCTCTCTCTAGTTCGCCCCATCTCTCGCTCTCTCCCACCTCCCTCTCTATCCCTCTCCCCACTCTCGACCCTCTCTCTCTCGCCCCCTCACTCTTTCTCTCTCCCTCTCTCGCCCCCTTGCGCTTTCTCTCTCGCCCAATCTCTCTCTCACTCCCTCTCTCTCTCCCGTCCTCCCCACCCCAATCCCTCTCTCGTCCCCCTCCCTTTCTCTCTTGTCCCCCTGCGCCTCTCTCTCTTGCCCCCTCCCTCTCTCTCTCTCTCGCGCCCTCCCTCTCTCTCTGTCTCTCGTCCCCTCCCTCTCTCGCTTGCCATCTCTCTCTCTCTCGCCCCTCCCTCACTCTCTGTCGCACCCCCGGCCTCTCTATGTCGTCCCCCTCCTTCTCTCTCTCACCCCCTCCTTTCTCTCTCGCCCCCTCTCTCTCACCACCCTCCCTCTCTCTCACCCCAATCCCCCTCTCTCTCACGCCCTATATCTTTCTCTCTTGACCCTCCCCTTCTCTGTCTCTCTAGCCCACACTCGAACCCTCTCTCGCCCAATCCCTCTCTCTCTCGCCCCCCTTCTTTTTCTCTCTCTCTCCCCCGCCCTCTACCTTTCTCTCTCCCACCTCCTCCCTCTCTCTTGCCCTCTACCATTTTATCTCTCGCCCCCTCCCTCTCTCTCTCGCACCCCCTCACTTGCCACCTCCTCTCTCTCGTCTCCTCCCCCCTCTCTCTCGCACGAGCCCCTCCATCTGTCTCTCACCCCTTCCCTCTCTCGCCCCCTCCCTCTCTCTATCTCTCACGCCCCCCTCCGTCTGTCTCTCACTCCTTCCATTTCTCACCCCACTCCCTCTCTCGCCCCATCCCTCTCTCTCTCGCACTCGCCCACTGTCACTCAACCCCTCCCTTACTCTCTCGCCCCCTCCCTCTCTCTCTCGCACACCCTCGCTCTCTCTCGCCCCCTCCCTCTCTTTCTCGCCCCCTTGCTTTCTATCTCGCCCACCTCCCTCTCTCTCGCGCCCCCACCTCTCTCTCTCTTTCATCTGCCACCCTCCGCCTCTCTCGCCCCCTCCATCTCTCTTCTACCCCTCCATCTCTCTCTCTTCGCCCCCTCTCTCTTTCTCTTACCTCGTCCCTCTCTCTCTCTCACGTCCGCCCCCAACCCTCTCTCCTACCTTCTTTCTCTCTCACACCCTCTCTCTCTCGCCCCCTCCCCTCTCTCTTGCCCCCCCTACCGCTGTCTCTCTCTCGCCTCCTCCATCTCTCTCTCTGGCCCGCTCCCTCTCTCGCCCTCTCCCTCTCTTTCTCTTGCCCCCTCCCTCTCTCTCTTACCTCCTCTCTCACTATCTCACGCCCGCCCCCAACCTTATCTCCTACCTTCCTTCTCTCTCGCCCCCATTCTCTCTCCCCCTCCCTCTTTCACCCGCCCCCTCCCTCCACCCTCTCTGCCCCACTCCCTCTCTCTCTCGCCCGCCCCCTCGCTCTGTCTAACACCCCCGTCTCTCTCTCTCGCTCTTACCCCCTCTGTCTCTCTCTCTCTGACACCCTCCCTCTCTCGCCCCCTTCTTCTCTCACTCGCCACCCTCCCTCTCTCTCGCCCCCTCCCTCTCTCTCTCGACCCCCTCCCTCTCGCCCTCGCCCCTTCCCTCTCTCTCTCGCCTCTTCCATCTATATCTCGCTCCCCTCCCTCTGTATCTCGCCCCTCTCTCTCTCTCTCTCTCTTGTTCGCTCCCGCTCTCTCTCATTCCATTCCCCCTCTCTCTCGTTCCCTCCCTCTCTCTATTGCCTCTGCCCTCTCTCTCTCTCGCCCCCTCCGTCTCTATCTAACTCCCGTCCCTCTGTAACTCGCCCCCTACCTCTCTCGCCCCGCTCCCTTTCTCCCCCCTTACTTTCTCTCTCGCCCCCCCCACGCCCCCTCCCTCTCTCTCTCTCGCACTCGCTCACTCTCTCTAAACCCCTCACTCACTCTCTCGTCCCCTCCCTCTCTCTCTTGCACAACCTCCCTCTCTCTCTCGCCCCCTACCTCTCTCTCTCGTCCGCCACCCTCCGTTTCTCTCTCTCCCCCTCCATCTCTCTCTCCACACACTCCATCTCTCTCTCTCGCCCCCTCCCCATCTCTCGCTCCTCCTCCCTATCTTTCTCACGTCCTCCCCAAACCTCTTTCCTCCCTTCTTTCTCTCTCACCTCCCTCTCTCTCTCGGCTTTCTCCCTTGCTCTCGCCCCACCTCCCTCTCTCTCACCCTCCCCTCTCTCGCCCCTTTCTCTCCCCCTCCCCTCTCTCGCCGCGCTCTCTCTTTCCCCCTCCCTCTCTCTCTCTCTCTCGCCCCCACCCTCTATCTGTGATGCCCCCCCGCCCCGCTCTGTCGTACCCCTCCCTCCCTCTCCCCCTCGCCCCCTCATTTCTCTCTTACCCCATCTCACTCTCTCACCACCCTCCACCTCTCTCTCGCCCCCTCCATCTCTCTGTCTCCCCCCTCCATCTCTCTCTCACCTCCTCCCTCTCTCTTTCAAGTCCACCCCATCCCTCTCTCCTTCCTTCTTTCTCTCTCACACCCTCTCTCTCTTGCCCCCTCCCTCTCCCTCTTGCCCCTTCCGTCTCTCTCTCGCCCCCTCCCTCTCTCTCGCTCCCTCCATATCTCTCTCGACACCATTCTCTCTCCCACCTCCCTCTCTCACCCGCCAGCTCCCTCCCTCTCTCTCTGCCCTCTTCCTTCCCTCTCTTGCCCGCCCCCGCGCTCTCTCGAACCCCCGTCTCTCTCTCTCTCTGTCGCCCCCTCTGTCTCTCTTTCTCTCTCTCTGCCCCCCTCCCTCTCTCGCCCCATCACTCTCTCACTCGCCACACTCCCTCTCTCTCGCCCCCTCCCTCTCTCTCTCGACCCTCTCCCTCTCTCCCGAGCCCCCTCCCTCTCTCTTGCCCCGCCCCACTCTTTCTCTCTCACCCCCCTCCTTCTCGCGCTCATCCCTGTTATATGTGAATTCTGTCTAGGTATTCTAAATCTCCGGAGAATAGTCCCTGACACTCGGCTAACTACTCTACACTAGGGCTATGGTTCAGATCAACCGGGTTCTGCCTCCACACTCTGCCGACCGCGGACTGTCCTTTAACCCTTGACTTCATGGGAGACTGTCCACAAGGTCCCGTCCTAGGAGGCGAACTCTAAGCTGTCAGCACCAGCCCTTATCCCCTCTGGCTACCGCTTTTCCCGTGGCAAATCGAAATGCTGCGAGACACACAAATGGAGCAACAGATATCTATTCAAACTTGCAAGTTCGGGCGTCTTCCAAAAGGACTTCGGAAGAATCGCGACGAAAGGTTTTACAGCAGTAATATTTATACATTATTCTCACATTTAAAAACATTCGTGACAATTCCATTGGTTAAAACATTTCACGCTCTTCTCTGCCAATTCTTTAATTAAATGTTATGTTGTTTTTAACAATTCTGCTGGTTAGAGCATTTTTTGGTTATCTGCATGTCATAAAAGGGCTTCTATTGTATTTTTCCCTCTGTGTCTCGCTAAAGCATTCCTTGGTATCTTGCCCAAGGTTACCATGTTCCTGACATAAAAGAGGTGACTTCTGGTTCACGTTCCCATGCGGCCTAGTCGAATACCAGTCCCATAATTAGCCTTTACTCATTAAACCTCAGTTTTAGTACAGAAGTTACCTCACCCATACCAAGACAGTGTGCGTGTGAGAGAGAGAATGTGTGTGTATGTGTGTGAGAGAGTGTGTGTATGTGTGAGATAATGTGTGTGTATGTGTGTGGTGTGTATGTGTGAGAGGTGTGTAGTGTGTGTGTGTATGAGGTGTGTGTGTATGAGGTGTGTGTGTGTGAGGTGTGTGTGTGTGAGGTGTGTGTGTATGAGGTGTGTGTGTGAGGTGTGTAGAGTGTGTGTGTGTGTGTGTGTGTGTGTGTGTGGTGTGTGTGTGTGTGTGTATGTGTGTGTGTGTATGTGAGGTGTATAGAGTGTGTGTGTGTGTGTGTGTGTGTGTGTGTGTGTGTGTGAGGTGTGCGTGAATGCATGAAACTGCAGAAATTACATTAACCATATCAATCTCCCCCTGTCTTTTTATACAGTCTGTAATTTCTGCAGCATAATCTTGGCCTGTCTATCCCAATCAGCCTCAGGATCGTCCGCATCAGTTTGGAGGTGAATGCCCACTACTGTACGCGGGTCGCCCTTCATCAGGGCCGTCTCAATAAGGCGGGTAATCAGGCCCCGCAGACAGGGAATTATACAACAGCCCAAAGCGACTAAAACCCCTGTTACCACTAGAAGTGTAATCACTACTGAGAACATCACCCCCCCTCCATTTACCAAACCACCGCTCTAACCAGCCAGTCCAATCAGTATTTACACCTGAATTCTCAGCTATTTCCTCGGCCAGCGCCTGGAGACCCTCCAAGGCATGGGTGACCGAGCCGTCAGGGGCCGTATTGTTGGGAATAAAAATGCAACATTGAGAGCCTATAATGGCACAAACACACCCCTTTTCAGCTAGGAGCATATCCACGGCCAGCCTATTTTCCCAAGCCATACGACTGGTGGCATCCAGTTGTTCCGCCACGCCCTTTACTGCATCTCTAGTATGGTTAATAAATCGTGCTTGGTTATAATAAATGTAGTTTATCCAATCGACATTCTTCTTAATAGTGACCCACCAGAACAGGGACGACTCAAAGCCTGATGCAATTTGGTTACGAGCTTTGAGCTCATCAGGCATCCCCCTAGGGACCCCTATTGAATCAAGATAAATCTTATCATCAAAAGAAGTGGGTAACAGCGATCTCTTATCCCTTCCCTTTCTCCCGACTATCTGTTCTCCCTCAAATGCCAAGGTGAATGGAATTGCCAACTGTACAATCGCACATATCCCCTTCCAATCTGGCAGGGTGGGTCTCAGTAGTTTGCCTCCACAGTACCACCGCAGATCCGCTCGGGGAACGTTCAAAGCTGAGTAGTTTCTTCCTTCCTCCGCTTCAGTAACGTTTTTAATTCCTGAACACAATCTCAGCTCCCCCAAATCACTAGATCGACCTTGTCTATGCACACACGATGTGTGGTTTCCAATAGCAGCAGAAAATACAGGGGGAGCTTGTGTCTTTCGTTTCTCCAAAGGAGGGAACATCAAAGACAGGGAGGTACAATTCGGCTTATTCCATGCAGCCTCATCCTGATATAGGGCTATCACACATTCCATGCCCTGTGTGTTTCGTTCCCACCCGAGCGGAAAGGGAACTACCTGAGACACTGCCCTACCGGAGGCACATGCATAGCAATTGCTTTTGTTCAGGCTTTTTACAGTATATTTAACCCATTCAACCCAGGCATTTGCATCTACGTATCCCGTTTCTATTTCAAGAGTCTGTCTCAAGTCTTTTACCTCTATAATTTCAAGTGAATTCGGATCAGTGGAAGGGGTTAAAGGTTGCAGTTTAGAATCAAGGAATCTCAAAGGCTGTCTCCGTCCGAAGCCAATTCGAAAACAGCAGCCCACAAAACGCTTCCCATACGCTGTCATCTCTATCTTTAAATCTTTACTAAGGAGTTGGGACCCATTTTTATGGGGAAATGAGTCTTCAGAGGAAGCATTTTTAATGGTGAGATATATAGGATGACACTTCCTGTCAAAACAGTGGAGGGCTGGGCTAAAGGGGGCTCTATGGATAGTGATGCCAGGCGGTGGCTTTTGCAACCCAAACCTTAAGTCCGGAATAGTGTGAAGAGATATTTGGGAGGAAACATATTCCATTTGAAATTCTACATCTGGGCATTGTACTAGGCTGCAAGCATCAATTTTTATAACTTGTGGAAACTCCGAAACAGAAATCATTAACACAACATCTGAAAAAGATATATGAGCTAAACTCAGAAATAACAGGAATACCAGCATAATTCTGACTAGTGCTAAGAACATAAACATTAAAATAAAGCACAAAACAAGGTTAACATACAATTCTGAAGAAACAGTCCCCGCACTCACGTCGCCACAGTATAGTCAGTTAATCAAAGTCTCTTCAGTCTGAGTTTCAGTGGGTCACGTGTTGATTCGGCTGTCCAGACTCCTTTCTTAACTGGAGAGGTTACTGGCCATTTGCCAGCCTGTCTCCGCCGTTCAGCGGTGAGGAGTACTAGGAACGGGCCGTCCCACACAAGTTCGAGAGTTTGCTGTTGTCAATGTTTGATCAAAACCCCTTCACCGGGTTCAAGTGTGCACAGCGAAATCCAGAGGTGGTGTCTGAGTCAGGAGTCCCTGGTGGAGTAAACGAGAAACAGCGAAGCCCAGGGTCTCAACATATTTACATATACACATATCTCGTGAGTCAAGCTCTAGGTGATAAACACTCAAACATTCATGCACTAACGAACAGATGACTTTCAGCCAGAAACACAACAAAATGTAATAGCTTCCGTGCTCGCTCTGTAGGTCCTGACACACAGCCGATCTCTCTCTTTCTCTCTCTCTCTCTCTCTCTCTCTGTCATACGGTGTTGGTCTCTCTGTCTATGTCTGCCTGTCACTGTCTCCTATGTCTGCGTGTCGGAGCTCATAGCGACCTCCCCTCGACCACCAGGTCTTCAAGTGCTAATTTTTTCCCCAACTATCTCCACTCCCAGTCTCCAGTATTGCTGCCTGGGCAGTCCCCATGTGGCAGATCTCCCCCCCCCCCGCCCCCACTTCCCCGGAGGTCACTGCTCTACATAGGGAACTGTTCAGGGTCAGTTGTCAGTAACATTTTAATTCTTTCAAGCACATCGCAGTTGTCAATGCAATGTTTTCCCTGTGTCTGGGCGCATCCGCCACCGGAGCTCCCGCTCCCTACCTACCGCTGTCCCCCCAACCCCCCGTACAGTTGTTCAATGCAGCCCTACACGCCGTGTAGCCCCCACGAACAATCTCAGCGCAATACAGTCTACTTACTGTCTCAACGTCCTGAAACTCACTCTCAAGTTACCCATATTAATTCGCATCTGCCCTCAGAGTTTCTATCCCCCCCGCCTTATCGGCAGCCTATTTCGCTCTACATCTATCCCGGAGCCCCTGCTCCCCTGCCTCACCGGCAGCCTATCTCTCTGTGTAACTGGGCATGTTTGCCTCCCCCCGGAGCCCCTGCTCCCCTGCCTCATTTTCCTGAAGGTGGATACCACCCCTCATGTGAATTTGGAATTGTTCTAACTTATTACTACCTCACACTCAATCTCATGAATGGTCCTCCTTTTCCCTCCTTAAGTTCTAGTAAAATTATATCATGAAAGAAAATAACGTTAAGCATTCATAAAATTACAATCAAAAATAGCACACTGAATTAATGACAAACAACAAGTTTTCAAGCCAGAGCACAAAGTGTTAAACTGCTTGTTAGCTGAGAAGCCTTCTGCCAGATTCTTACTCACAGACACCCTGATAAAGCTTGCAGCATTTCTTACTTGCACTTTTCCACACAGATTTTAGCAGAGAATTTCACACAAAAAGACCCATACACAAACACAAATTCTCACATCCACAGAGACTACTTTATTTTTCACAAACAAATTTACACACAGAGATCCTATCGGGCCGGCCCACACATACATAAATATTCAGATTTAGATATACACCTTATTTATCCGACTCCTTTCCCTATTCACATTCCACTTCTCTTCACCACCCTTCCGCCAACTTCCCCTATCCCTTCCACGACTCCTTTTTGTCCTTCATTCATCCTCCTGGGGGACTCACAGTCCTCCCTTACTACTGCTACCATTATCTTAGCCTTCCGTTCCTCCGCCATTATGTCTCTCTATACAAATACTTTCTGAACCTCCTGTAACAACTCCGACTCATTTCTACCGCTCCCGTCCTCTATCTTCTGTAACTTCTTCTGGATATCAGGCCATGCCTTTGTCACGAAGTGAACCTTTACCATCCCTCATCCTATTTCCCCATCTGGGTATATACCCGAACATTTCCTAACCGACTCCCTTAATCTGTGTAAGAACGCACAGGGAGACTCGTCCTTTCCCTGCCTCAGGTCGAAAACCTTGGCTAAATTTTGCTGTTTGGGGATGCAAGTTTGTATCCCTTGGATTATCAAATTTCGCAAGTCTGATATATTATCCCTTCTATATTGTGGTGGTCCCAGTTAGGGTTCTGAAGGGGATATTTGTCCTTACCCCTAACCATCCCCCTCTCATGCCAAATTGTCCGGCAAGCTCAATACCGGCGCTGCTACTAGTTTTTTAAAATCTCAATTAACACTTTCCCTATCTAGTATCCCCATATAAGTCTCTTTTCTCCCCCAGTAAATAGTATATTCAAAAATAGACATTAACTCAGCCCACATATACAGACCGGGCCTCAAAAATGAATTAATTTGTTCTGACAATCCTATCGGATTCTCAACCAGGACCGTCATTTCCTTTTAAATGTTCCGACCTCCCCACTGGTGAGTGGGCCACTCACAAACCCAATCTCCTTGTCCCCTATCGGCACTTTAGTCGTTACATTCTTCCCTTTTTTTAAGAAATATTGCAATGTTCCTAGATTCTCATATCCTCAAACACCAATTTATTAATTCATGCTTGACTAACTTTAAAGCCTGTTCCTAACTTGTAAACATGTTTATATATTTACGTCCATTTATTCAGTATTTAATATTTAAAATGTAAAATGCATACAGTTCCCAATTTTGAAATCCAATGTAATCACCCAGATTTAGTACCCTAATTTAGATCAAAAATTAGTTTTCTTATGTATTCCTGACCAATCATTCCTCAATTACAATACTTTAGGTTGTAAAATAATCAGTGCTGTCTTACAATAATTTGTCAATTCAAGTTTAAAAAAATTCTAATGGCCGAATCCAAGGTCTCAGATAATAACCATGGAAGTTATTGTCTTTTTTCGACAGCCTACTGTTGAACTGAAACTTCAACTGTACTTCACATATTGAAAAAAATCATGTTAAGTTTACATAAAAATCACAGTTAAAACATTCCTGGAACTCAAGCTCCAGTGAATAAAACTTCCTCATTCAATCACCAACAAACAAATGTGCATTCAAACCAAATCACAAAGGGTTAAATGCTTTGCTAGCTGTTCACGCACTCTCTCTCTCTCTCTCGCTGTCGGTCTTACTGCAAGCTGCTGGTAAAAATAAACTTCAGTTGTCCCCCTTATACTGCTTCTATGTAAAGATAATAGGGACCTTCCAGAAACGGGGTTCAACACTATCAGTTTGTAACTAATCTCTTCCGCTCTCCACAATCTCTGTAGAATCTATCAGGGGGAATTTTCGGGGTTTCATCTTCCCGTTCCTTTTTCGGCCTGGAACATTGGCCACCCATGGTTGGTTTTAAGGTTAACCTATCTTCTATATCACGGTTACTTAGTCAACCCTTTGTTTCCCAGTTACCTAGTTAACACTTAATTTCCCGGTTACCTGTCACAACCACGGAGTCGACAAGGCAGTGTACACTTCTCTCAACAATTCTGCGAAAACCCCCCCAAAAAAGAGAGAAGGTTCTTTTACCTTGATCCGTGCACGGAGTTTTCCGACACAAAATAAAAACTTCAACGTCTTACTTTATCAAAACTTTAACCTTTTACTTTATTGTGTGCGCTACCTATTCACATCGTTTGCTCAAATATCTGTGTGTGTCACAGTGACCCGGAATCGTTCAGAACCTCCCGTAGAGGGACTGAAGTCCCCGTGGGAGTTCTTTTAAGACCCCGGACACGAGCCCCCAAATTTGTTATAGGTGACTTCTGTCTAGGTATTCTAAATCTCCGGAGAATAGTTCCTGACACTCGGCTAACTACTCTACACGAGGGCTATGGTTCAAATCAACCGGGTTCTGCCTCCACACTCTGCTGACCGCGGACTATCCTTTAACCCTTGACTTCCGTGTGGCGGACGAACCGCACCCACACCCAGTCTGAGGGAGACTGTCCACAAGGTCCCGTCCTAGGAGGTGAAATCCAAACTGTCAGCACCAGTCCTTATCCCCACCAGCTACCGCTATCCCGTGGCAAATCGAAATGCAGCGAGACACACCGATGAGGCAACGAATGTTTATTCAAACTTGCAAGTTTGGGCGCCTTCCAAAAGAAAAAGTGAAGTAACGCGCCGAAAGGTTTACAGCAGTAATATTTATACATTATTTTTACATCTGAAAAGGTTAGTAACAATTCCATTGGTTAAAACATTTCACGCTTCTCTCTGCCAATTCTTTGATTATCTGTATGTTCTTAAACATTATATTGTTTTTACCAATTCTGCTGACTAAAGCATTCCTTGATATCTTATCCAAGGTTACCTAACTTCATAGCAGCCTAGTTTTAATTAATAACTTATGTCAGTTTTATCCAGGGTCACAATCCGCCATGTATTTGACATAACAGTTCCTTCAAGTTCCTTCATGTCCCCAAGCAGGCCTGCTTGCATTCAGTCTCATAGTTAGCCCTTACTCATTAATCCTTTGTTAAATTGCAGAAATTACATCACCCATATCAAGAGAGAGTGTGTGTGAGAGAGAGTGTGTGTGTGTGAGAGAGAGAGAGTGTGTATGTGTGTGAGAGAGTGTGTGTGTGTTTGTGAGAGAGAGAGAGTGTGTGTGTGAGAGAGAGTGTGTGTGTGTGTGTGAGAGAGAGTGTGTGTGTGAGAGAGAGTGTGTGTGTGAGAGGGAGTGTGTGTGTGTGTGTGAGAGAGAGTGTGTGTGTGAGAGAGAGAGAGTGTGTGTGTGAGAGAGAGAGTGTGTGTGTGAGAGAGAGAGCGAGTGTGTGTGTGAGAGAGAGAGTGTGTGAAACTGCAGAAATTACATCACCCATATCACTAAGACTAAGACAATCCGACCAGCTGCCTCTGCTGCTTCCCTCCCTCCCACTAGCCCACTGAGACAAACTGCCTCACACGGTGTTCCTGGTTTTTGTCCCAAAATTACATCTTTCTCCAGTCTCTTGTCAAGCCTTATCAGAGCTCATCTTGATCTTTTACTTGTCTCGCTAAACTACATACGTTCCAACTCTGTTTCCTCCTCATCACTCCCCCTCGCCAATTCACAGGTATTGTTCCTTGTTCTGTCTGTCTGTATTTCCTGGTTATGTCCTTTGTTATCCATTCTGCAAAAAATACTAACATTTGACCTCACCATCATTTGTAAATCCTGCTCCATCTCCACAATCCCTTTCCTTTCTGAATTCCTTGTATATTGTGTCCCTCAAGGATGTATCCTTGGCCCCTCCTGTATCTCACCTACATACTGCCAGGAGGTGACATCGTCCGAAAGCACAGTGTTTTTTTAACTTTGTCCCTCACTCTTGTAACTTATGCAGAGCAACAAAAGTCACGAAGCAGTGCGCATGCTCCAGTCAACAATAGTCCCCGGATGATTGATGTCAGCGGAGGACCAATGGAAGGACAGGGGCGGGGCTGGAGGACCTGCCGGTGCAATTGGCCTCCGACCAATCAGAGTGAACAAAGGGCGGGACTTGACTATACCACGTGATCATCCTCGCGGACAGCGCGGCTGTGAGGCGAAGAGCTGTCGGTAAGGAAAGAAATAAACAGCAGCAAGCGGGAGGGAAAAGGTGTTGGTCTGGGCTGAGAGGTTTTGCAAACATTTGGTGCATATCGGAAAAGACAGATTTGAAAATTAGTGTCGTTTTTGCAGTGAACGGGAAAATGTCTCATCTAGTGATTAACTCGAGTAAGCGCCGCCTCTTTATTCGGGGCAATGATTCACTGGACACGTGCGGCCGCCATCTTTGTAGGGGGCAAAGTTCAGAGAGGTGTATGTGCAGCTCTCCCTGATAGAGAGTCACAGGGCAGGATTTACACAGAGCACATTCACACCCAGAGAAATAGATTTTTGTTTTTCTCAGGATTTGTTTCGTCATTCATGTAAATGATTTGGATGTGAATAGAGGCGGTACAGTTAGTTTGCATGTGACACCAAAATTGTTGGTGTTGTGGTCAGTGATAAAGGTTGTCTCAGAATACAATGGGATATTGATCAGATGGGCCAATGGGCTGGGGAGTGGCAGATAGGGTTTAATTTAGAGAAATGTGAGGTGCTGCATATTAGAAAAGAAAATCAGCGTAGGACTCACACACTAAATTGTCAGGTCTTGCTGAACAAAGAGACCTTGGAATGCAGGTTCACAGTTCCATGAAAGTAGAGTCACAGGTAGATAGGATAGTGAAGAAGGCATTTGGTATGCTTACCTTTATTGGTCAGAGTGGTGACTAAGGGAGCTGGACAGGACATTGGTTCGGCCACGATTGGAATATTGTGTGCAATTCTGGTCTCCCTCTTATCAGAAGGAGGCACTGAAACTTGAAAGGTTTGAGAATTGATTTTCAAGGATGTTGCCAGGGTTGGAGGATTTGAGTTGCAAGGAGAGGCATAATAGGCTAGGGCCACTTTCCCTGGAGTGTCATAGGCTGAGGTGATGTTGAAGAGGTTTATATAATAGCGAGGGGCATGGATAGCGTAAATAGACAAGGTGTTTACCCTGGGGTGGTGGAGCCCAGAACTAGAGGATATAGGTGTAAGTGGACAGTGAAGAAAATTAGTTCAGAATGCAACAGGATCTTGATCAGATGGGCCATTGGGGCGAGGAATGGCAGACTGGGTTCAATTGAGACAAATGTAAGCTGTTGGATTTTGGAAAGGCAAATCAGAGCAGGACTTATACACTTAATGGTAAAGTCCTTGGGAATGTTGCTGAACATGGAGACCATGGAGTGCAGGTTCATTGTTCCTTGTAAGTAGAGACGTAGATAGGCAGACGAGTGAAGGTAATGTTTTGTATGCTTATATTTATTGGTCAATGCATTGAGTACAGAAGCTGGGAAGTCAAATAGTGACTGGACAGGGCGTTGATTAAGCCATTTCAGGAATTCTGTTTTAACTTCGAAATTTCCTGTTCTGGAAAGGATGTTGTGAATCTTGAAAGAGTTCAGACAAGATTTACAAAGACTTTGCTAGGGTTGCAGGATTTGGGCTACAGGGAGAGGCTGAATGGGCCAGGGTTAATTTCCCTGGAGAGTCAAAGACTGAAAGGTGACTTCATGGAGATTTATAAAATCATGAGGGACATGGATAAGGTGAACAGCCAGGGTCTTTTCCCCCCAGGTTAAATGGGTTCAAAACAAGATCACATGTGCTTAAGTTGAGAGGGCAAAGATTTAAAACAGATCTAAGGGGCAAAGTTTTCAAGCTGTGTGTGTGGACCGAGCTGCCAGATGATGTAGTGGAGGCTGATACAATTACAACATTTGAAAGGCATCTGATTGGGTACATGAATAGGAAGGGTTTCCAATGATACAGACCAATAGCTGGCAAATGGGGCTCCATTTGTTGAGGATTCCTGGTTGCCATGAACAAATTGGACCAAAGGTCTGTTTCTGTGCTGTACATCTCTTTGACACTAATAAATGGAAATAAGATATGTTCCTCTTTTGTGGAGAGCTAGCAGAAGCACAGATAATTGTCCTTGGAGCTGAGAAGGTTAAGCAGTGATTTTGACCAGGTGCAAATTTGTGTCTAGGATATTTAATTTGCAGGGAGAGGGGAATTGTTAACAATATCACAATTTTAGTAACTATTTTCAGGTAATTGGCAAGTAATATGTGAATATGTGAACATTATTTTATTCAGTGAGTTCTGAGCATCTGGAACAGTCTGGATGGCAGCTGGACACAGACTCAGCAGTTTTTCATAAACAGATTTGGAATTTTACTTTTTCAAGGAAGATTTGGGGGGCGATGGGCAAATGGGAAGGGAATTGGAACAAATTTGCAGCATCTCCAGAGGGAATAGCCCCCAGCACCTCTGCTATGTGATACAGCCCCATTGACTGAATTTTGAAGCTCATTGGAGGGCAGAGAGAGGGAGGATCCCACCACTTCCCTCACAATGGGCCTCGGATGACTGATGTCAGTGCAGGCCAATAGGGGGCAGAGGGCAGTACTGGAGGACCAGTTGGTACCAGTTTGTCCTCCAACCAATCGGAGTGAATGAGGGCACCCTCAAGGCTGGAACTTAAGAAAGGCACATATCGCAAAGATTTGAGAAACTGGAGGACATGAATTAGGGAGCGTTCTGTGCTGGTGAGGAATTGTATAAATAAGGAAGAGTTGTGAAGCTGGATGAGGTGACAGTGATCGGGAGATTTGAGAATGGAGGTATTTAGAGTTAGTGAGTATTAGAGTCATAATGTTATACAGCAAGGAAACAGGCCCCGTCGTCCAACCAGTCCATGCCGACCATAATTCCAAACTGAACTAATTGTACCGGCCTCCGCTTGGTCCACATCCATCCAAATATTTCCTATTTATGTACTTATTTGAATGTCTTTTAAATATCATACTTGTATTCACAGCTACCACTTCTTCTGGAAGTTCATTCCACACAGACTCGTGTGTTAAAGTGGCAGGCAGCTGGAAGCTCGGGGTCTGTTTTTGCAGCAGAACGTAGATCATCAGTCACCCATTTCCATAACCTCCACTGAGATGCTGCCAGACACAGGTTCCTGTTCCCTCCATTAACAGCTATGCACTATCTCAGTCAGATAGTAATCCACTCCTTTGTCTTTCCAAATATTCCTGTCTCTCTCTGGGTCCTGTCCCTGCCTATTATTTACTCTTTAACCCCTATCTCCTGCAGTATAAAAATCTGCAGGTTAGTTGAATTGGCCAAGTTATATTTCCCATAATGCTCAGGGATGTGTAGGTTAGGTACATTAATCAGGAGTAATATACAGTAATAGGGTAGGGGAATATGTCTGGGTGGGATACCCTTCGGATGGACACTGTGGACTTTTTGGGTCGAATGGCCTGTTTCCACACTGTCAGGATTCTAATTTTCCCAGCTCCCATCGGTTCTGAGGAAGGGCCACTGGACACATTTCTGTTCCCAGATGCTGCCAGACCTGCTGAGCTTTCCCAGCACCTCCGGCTTGTTGTTCCTGATTGACACCATCCATCCACCTTCCGGGTTTAATATAGGCAGAGGGAGGATCCCACCACTGACCTCACAATGGGGTCCAGCTGATTGATGGCAGCTTCGGACCAATAGGAAAAGGTGGTGGGACTGGTGGACCAAGTGGAACCAGCTGGTCATCCAAACAATGGGAGTGAACAAGGGGCGTGGCCAGTGGGATGACACGTCACCAGTAATTCTGCCTGTGCAGTGTCACGTGACTCGGCCGTTGGTGAATGTGGGAGACCTAAACAGGGAAGGGGAGAGTGGCCTCAGAGACAGGGAGATAATGAGTCACTTTAGACTGGGAAGTTTTAATTACACTCTGTGCGGGTCGTTAATCTGAATTAGAAACTCTTTCCCGCGTTTGCAGCAGATGGGAAAATGGCTGCGACCCTCAGGCGGTGATAGGTCCTGGGATATTGCCGCCATTTTTATTGGGGCAAGGTACAGTGAGGTGCATGGACATGTCCTCTTCCAAGGATGGGGCGGGTGTGTACGATTTGAAGAGAGATATTTACACTTCAGTGACATACCAAGAAAAAAAGTATGTCTCTATATTTTTCCTGTACTGACTGTGAGTTTTGTTTTGTGAATTCATTTCATAGGATATTAAATCAGAATAATTGACGCTGGGATCTCAAAGCAAGTTTTTGCAGTCAGTGGAGTCATCAGGGTCTGAATATCATTGGCATTTAACTGTGGAACGAGAAAGGTTTGTCTGTTCTGTCTGTGGGAAAATATCTCCAATATTTTTGTTAAGCAGAAAGATGTACAAATTCATGTTTGGATCACCCTTTGGGTGTGTGCTCTGTTCTGGGCCCTGCAGCTGAGGAAGGAGACATTGGCCTGAGAGGGAGCACAGATTTATCCAAATTACACCCCGTCTCTTTGTAACAACTCGCAGATTTAGACCCAATCACCCACTTCGTGATGTTAACCTGTAAACTTCATATTTTTAATTACCTGCAAACTTCCCATTAAACGTCCTTTTGTACTCAAATTCCAGTACCTTTTCAGGTGGAATGTTCCAGATTCTGACAACTGTCTGTTCATTCAGAAACTGCTGAGGTCCATGTTGACTTTGGGGTTACAAAGGGCTGAATTGAAAGATGAGGTGCTGTCCCTGAGCTCCCATTGAGATGCATTGGAACAGTACAGGAGGCGGAGGACAGTGTAGATGTGAGCAGACAATGACAATGCCAGGGCTGCACTGTGAGAGTGTTTTGGAGTTGGGTGTAAACAGACTGATGTGAGTCAGGGAGAAGGTGAAGCCGAAACTCAGTTTTAGTTCAGGCCGATCAGATATTCCCATGGTCCCATTAGGAACAGCCAGTTTTTAAGTGATACCTGCGGAGTATTTGTGAACAGTTTTTAAAGTATTTTTCCTGAGGGCAGTTGAGAGCTAACCACATTGCTGTGGGTCTGGAGTCACATGTAGGCCAGACCAGGTGAGGATGACCGTTTCCTTCCCTACAGGACATTAGTGAACCAGATGGGTTTTCTGACAATCGACAATAGTTTCATGGTAATCATTCGCCTTTTCATTCTAGGTTGTATTGGATTCCGATGTCGCCATCAACCATTTTGGGATTCTAACCCTAATCCTCGGAACACTGCACATATCATCACTCATCTGGCAGGAAGATCATTAAGCTATTTCCTCCCTTTTTAGCAATGTTTAAAAGAAAGTTCCATCATTCTACGTGTACAATGTGAGATAAAATACTGCAACGTCCATGTGTCAGCCTCTCCAAAAGGTCAATCAACTGAAATTTGTTTGGGGACAAAATATTTCATTTTTTTTGGTAGGGGGAGGGGGTTTAATAAACAAAAATGAATCGAAATAAAAATCCTATGCCACGGACATGTAATTTCTGAAGCCGGAGTGGGATTACAGAGACAGGGAGGGTTGTGGGGCCAGAGCGGGACTGTTGTCCAAATATCACTGTGGTGTACATGGACTGCAGCATTTCAGGGAGGCGGTTAACCAGCACCTTCTCCAAGACAAGTGAAGGTGGCCAATAAATACTGGTCTGGGCAGCAAAGGCAACCCCCAGTGAATAAAACCAAGCAGTGACCTCTCTGAGCTGACTTGCTGTGAAGTTAAAAACCTCTCTGGAAATGGAGTGGGCAGAGAAGAGGAACAGTGACATTTCACAGCTGCCCTCAGAGAGACCTCACCCTTGGAAGTACTCAGAGCCGGGGTTCAGCTCAGTGAGTTTCAGTCTCTTCAAACATCAATCTTAGTCGGTTTTATTTTATTAATTCAACAATAGTGAGTAAGGTGAGGATTTCTTTTTAATGTCTTACAGTCTCTTGATTAAATGTTTTAGAAATGAAACGTAAGCATTGCTAATCTCGGGCAGTAGCCTTTGAGCAGTTAGACCGTGTCTTTGTGATGGTCTGTAGGTTGTTAAGGCGGAGAGATGGCCTGTTGTAGAGTGGCGTGCTGTTCCTGTCGGATGTGGGAGATTAGGGAGAGTTTCAATGATCCTGACGATTATGTCTGTAGGAAGTGTGATTGAAAATTCTATTGGATCACATGTATTGGTGGAGGAGTGATTAAAGGCAGTGAGGAATTGACAGGAGCTGGGGGGTGTGATAGGTGGCAGTCTCCGGATTGCAGGATACTGCAGATACAGTCAGGTTGATGGGCTACCTCCAGGAAAGCTAAGAGGGGTAGGTAGGTACTGCAGGAGTCTCCTGTGGCTATCCACATCTCAGACAAGTATATTGATTTGGAAAATGTAGGTGGTAATAGACTTTCAGGGGAATGTAGCACTGACAGCCAAGTTATTGGTACTGAGACTGGCTTCTAACATAATGTGAGGTATATCCAGAGGGAGCAGAATATTCTCAAAAGAGAAAATAACCAGTGGGAAGACATTGTACATTGGTACCAATGGCATAGGAAGGGGAAAGCATGGGGTTCTGACGAGCAGGGAGATTTGCTAGTGCCACTCGGGAGGCATTAAACCAGTGAGAGAGTCGGGGTAAACCCAAAGAGATAGCGAGAAAAGCGGTGAGTCTGAATATACACATAGACAAGGAAGAAACCATGGTCTCATTCGATGTAACGGCACTGTTCACTTCTATTGACAAAACCCTAGCCAGAGAAACAATATCCAACCTTCTGGACAGACATAACAGACAGCAGGACGCTGAAACTATTAACAAAGACGGCATACTTAAACTACTGGACCTGTGCATCACAACTCACTTCACATTCAACAACCAGATAGATGAACAAATCAATGGAACACCCATGGGCTCACGGATCTCCGGACTCATAGCAGAAGCAGTAATGCAAAGGTTTGAAAAAACAGTTTTAACGCAATTACAACCCAAACTCTGGGCCAGATACGTGGATGACACCTTTGCAATCATTAAAAACACAGAAATAGAGAATACAAACCGGATCATCAACGCCACACTCAAAGAAATCCGATTCACGAGAGAGGATGAAAAGGACAACCAGCTCCCATTCCTATACGTGATGGTACAAAGAACACCGAACGGAGAATTCACCACGAAGGTATACAGAAAAGCCACACACACAGACCAAGTCCTGAACTATGAAAGCAACCACCCCAACACACACAAACGAAGATGCATCAGGACATTATTCAAAAGGGCCACAACACACTGCAGCACACCTGAACTACAAAAAGAGGAAGAAGAATATTCACCAAAAACGGATACCCGCGCAATTTCCTCAACAGGTGCATTAGGGAAAGACAACGAAATGAGGACATGCCACAACCCAAAGGACTGGCTACACTCCCATACATCAGGAGCATTTCTGAACTGACAGCCAGACTACTGCGACCACTAGGACTCATAACAGCACACAAATCAACAGCCAGTCTCAGACAACAACTCACCAGAACAAAGGACCCGATACCCAGCAGGAGCAAAACCAACGTAGTGTAAAAAAATCCCATGCAAGAACTGCACAAAACACTACAAATGACAAACAGAAAGACAGCTAACAACCCGCATCCATGAACACCAACTAGCCACAAAACGTCACGACCTAGTAGCCTTACACTTGGATGACAAACAACACGAATTCGATTGGGACAGCACCACCATTATAGGGCAGGCCAAATAGAGAACAGCCAGGGAATTCCTAGAATTTGTGGATGAGTGCCATGCCTCTATCAACAAACACATCGAACTAGTCCCTATATACTGACCACTGCAGCGGACAGCAACTGACAACCGGAAGCGGCAGATTGAAACCAGTATAAATGCCGGAGGAATCAGCACAGAAGTGCTTCACAGGAGGCTCCCAAGCACTGAGGATGTCACCTAGAAAGGGGACGAAACGTTTGGAACAAAAACTCCCAGCTCGGCGAACAGAACCACAACAATGAGCAACCGAGCTACAAATCTTCTCACAAACTTTGGTCATTAGATTGTTTTTTTCAGATATTTGTTGAATTCACGTTCCAAAATCTGCCATGATGGGATTCAAACCCAGGTCCCCAGAACGTTTTCTGTGTCTCTGGATTAACTATCTAGCAATAAATTCACTCTGCCATCACTGCGTCTTAGAAAATGAGGCAGGATGAGTGATTGAGGTATCAGTGGGGCAGCGAATCAGCACCAAAGATCCCACAGTATTTTGTGGCTCAGTGGTTAGCGCTGCTTCCTCAGCACCAGGGACGTGGGTTTGATTCCAGCCTTGGGCAACTGTGTGTGTTGGAGTTGGCACATTCTCCGCAGTGTCTGTAAGGGTTTCCTTCGGGTTTTCCCGTTTGCTCCCACAGTCCAAAGATGTGTAATTTAGTTGGATGAGCCATGTTAAATTTCCCATAGTGTCTAGATGCAGTATATGAGGTTTTGTGATGTGCAGTCAAATCTCTGCCAGATGTGAAAAGATCCTTTTAGCGTCTTGGACAGAGGTCAGAGGGAGGTGCGGCCACTTGTTTTACATCTCCCATGGCGGTAAGGGAGGGTCAAGGGTGTGGAGCGTGCATTGGTGGGAGAGTGTGGACAAGGAAGGCGCAGAGGGAATGGTTTCTGCGGAATGCAGATAGGGTTTGGTGGTGGGGTCTGTATCTGGGGATTAGTGGGGTGGAAGGTGAAGACCGCAGGGTTATATTCTTTATTGTGGCTGGAGGGGTGGGGTAAAGGCGGAGGTGCAGGGAGTGGAGGGTATGTGTTGGAGGGTCTTGTTGATCAAGTCAGAGGAAAATTACGGTCCGTGAAGTCAGCCTTTCTGGGATGTCGTGGAATAGGATGCAAAGAGATTAACTAAATATATCACAGACAAAAGATTAACTGGAACAGAGAATAGGGCCCCTTAAAGGTCAACAAGGCTGTCTATGGAACCACAGGGTGTGCAAAAGATATGCAAATATTTCACGTTATTTTTACAAATGAAGTATATGGAAGCTCAAGAGTTTGGAGAAATAAATAGTGGTAACTTGAAAAGTGTCCATGTTACAGAGGAGGTGGTACTGGATGTCTTAAATCGCATCAAGGTGGATAAAGCCCTGGAAAATGATCAGGGGTATCTTGGAACTTTCTGGAACTCTCGGGAGGTGATTGTTGGGCCTCTCCTGAGGTATTTGTGTCGTTGATAGCGACAGGTGAGGTACCATTATTTTAAAAAGGTGGTAAGGAGAGGCCATGGAACAAGAGAACAGTGAGCCTGAAGTCAGTGGCAGGGAAGTTGTTCGAAGGGATTCTGAGGGACAGGATATCCATCTATTTGGAAAGGTAAGGAATGATAGGGAGAGTCAATGTGACTTTGTACATGCACAATTGTGTCTCACGAACTTGAGTGAGTGTTTTGAAGTGACAAAGAAAATTGACGAAGCCAGGTGGTGAATGCTGTTTATATGGACATTCAACAAGGTTCCACAAAGCAGACTGGTTAGCAGGGTTAGATAACATGGAATGCAGGGAGAGCAAGCCTTTACAAAACTACCTTGCAGGTAGGAGACAGGGGATGATGGAGGGTTGCTTTGCGGACTGGAGGTCTGTGAGCAGCAAAGTGCTGCAAGGATGGATATAGGGCCCTTAAATAAATGACTTGGATGTGAATATATGAGGTATGGTCAGTAGGTTTACAGAAGACACCAAAATTGGAGGTGTAGTGGACAGTGAAGAAGGTTAATTCAGAATACAACAGGATCTTGATCAGATGGGCCATTGGAGCAAGGAATGGCAGACGGAGTTCAATTTAGATAAATGTGAGCTGTTGTATTTTGGAAAGGCAAATCAGGGCAGGACTTATACACTTAATGGTAAAGTCCTGGGGAACGTTGCTGAACAAAGAGACCTTGGAGTGCAGGTTCATAGTTCCGTGAAAATAGAGTCACAGGGAGGCAGGGGAGTGAATGCAGCGTTTGGGACACTCCCCGTTATTGGTCAATGCATTGAATGCAGCTGTTGTGATGTCATATTGTGGCTGGACGGGACATTCATTAAGGCCCTTCTGGAATTCTGTTTTCAGTTCCAATATCCCTGTTCTTGGAATAATGTTGAGAAACTTGAAAGGGTTCAGAAAACTTATGCAAGGACTTTCCTGAGGTTGGACGATTTGAGCTATTGGGAAAGGCTGAATAGGCTGGGACTATTTTCCCTGGAGAGTTGGAGGCTGAGAGGTGATCTTATAAAATCATGAAGGGACCGGATAAGGTGAGCAGTCAGGGACTTCTTCCCAAGTTCGGTGGGTCCAGAACTAGAGGGTACAGACTTAAGGTGAGAGGGAAAAGATTTAAAGGTTTAAAGTGGCATCTTATTCATGTTGAGGGCATTGCAAGTATGGAATGAACTGCCAGAGGAACGGGTGGAGGCTAGTACAATTATAGCATTTAAAAGGCGTCTGACTGGGTACATGAAGAGGAAGGTTTTAGAGGGATAAGGCTGAACCGCTGGCAAATGGGACTCCATTAATGCTCTCCGTTAATGGTCAATGCATTGAATACAGAAGCTGGGATGTCATAATGTAGCTGGACAGGACGTTGATTAAGCCACTTCTGGAATTCTGTTTTCAGTTTGAATTTCCCTGTTCTGGAAGGATGTTGTGAAACTTGAAAAGGTTTGGACAAGATTTACAAAAACGTTGCCAGGATTGGAGGATTTGGGCTGCAGAGAGGAGCTGAAGGCTGGGGCTATTTTCTCTGGAGAGTCAAAGACTGAGAGGTGACTTCATGGAGATTTATAAAATCACGAGGGGCGTGGATAAGGTGAGCAGCTGGGGTTGTTTTTCCTCAGGTTAGGTGGGTCCAAATCTAGAGCACATGGATTTAAGTTGAGAGGGCAAAGATTTAAAAGGGATCTAAGTGGCAACGTTTTCAAGCTGAGTGTGGTGTGTGTATGGGAGGGGCTACCAGATGAAGTAGTGGAGGCTGATAAAATCACATCATTTAAAAGGCTTCCAATTGGGGACATGAATAGGAAGGGTTTTGATGGATACAGACCAATAGATGGCAAATGGAAATCCATTAGTTTAGGATTCTTTGTTGGCATGGACGAATTGGACCGAAGGTCTGTTCCTTTGATTTTAATAAATTAAGATGCATTCCTCTCTTTTGTGCAGAGCTAGCTGAAGCACAGATAATTATCCTTAGAGCTGAGAAGGTGAAGCAGTGATTTCGATCTGGTGCAGATTTGGTTCCAAGGTCTTGAATTTGCAAAGAGAGAGAGAGGAATTGTTAACACTGTCACAATTTTTAGTAACTACTTTCAAGTAATTGGCAAATAATACAAGGTGAAAATGTGAACACTATTTTACTCAGTAAGTTCTGAGCAACTGGAACAGTCAGAACAACACAGATTCAACAGGTATTCTGAAACAGACTTGGAATTTTACTTTTTAAGGAAAGATTTGGGAGGCTATGGGCTCATGGGAGGGGACTTGGTACAGATTTGCAGCATCCCCAGAGGGGCAGAGTACAGCCCCAATGGGCTGAATAGCCCCCAGACCCTGTGCTCTGTGATCCTGCCCCATTCACTGTGAATGATGAAGCTCATCTCATAGCAGAGAGAGGGATTAGCCCTCCACTCTCATCACAGTGTGACCCGGCTGATTGACGGCATCTCCAGACCAATGGGAGGAGAGTCTGTGTGGTCCTGCACCAATGGGATTGAATGAGGGGTGTGGCCAGCAAGACGACACCTGTCCGTGAGCTGTGCAGGTGCAGTGTCACTGGGTGGGGGTGGGAGAGACAGCAGAGACTGGGACAGAGGCTGTTGGACCTGAATTACAAACTCCCGGTAAATTAAAACCAAAAGAACTGCAGATGCTGTAAATCAGAAACAACAACCAGGAGGGTCTGGAGAAGGTCTGGCAGCATTTGTGAAGAGAAATCAGAGTTCAAGTTTAAAATCCGGTGTCCCTTCCACATAACAGATGTTAGTGAGGGAAAAAAAGTCAGTTTATGTGCAGAAGACAGTGTAGGGGGAGGATATAAAGAGTAAAGGATAGGTGGGGATAGAGTGAGAAGAACAGTTGGATAAAGGAGTGGATAACCATCTGGCTGGGGGAAGGTGACTAGCTGTTAATGGAGACTGTTAGTGGCAAACCATAGGTAGTGTGTAATGACAGGCTGTGAGAACAAGGCCTGGTGTGTGGGTTAGGGGGCTAGGACAAGGGGTTGTTAAGCTATGGTTAGCCACTAACTGTCTCCATTGTAAGCTGTTGCCCACATACATCACTCCACGATTGGAGCTGCCGAGGACACAAACCTTTAGAATATCCTCCCGAGCCCCCTCTGTCCACCTTAAAGATTATCTCAAAATCGTTCTCTTTAATCAAAGTTTCCATCATCCGTGAAGCATTTTAGGAGATTTGTCAATGTGAAAGGCTCCATACAATGCAAGTAGTTGTTGTTATTGTCTGCCATCTGGAGAAACAGGGATGAGTCCTCTCTCTCTTACGCCTGATGAACAGCAGCAAAAGCAGGAAGCACTGAGCATGCTCCAGCCCACAACCGGCCTCGGATTCTTGATGTTAGTGGAGGGAACGGGGGCTAGAGGTGCTGGTTGTTCCTTCAACCAATCGGAGTGAATGTGGGGCGGGACAATACTCAACCACGTGATAAACTTCACTGACAGCAGTGTTGTTGTGACCAAGGCATTGGAAATGTGTGAAGGTGCAGGGCAGGGAATAGGAAAGACATATTGACCAGGAAGAGAAGGAAATTTTCATGGTATGGAATGAGAGGTTTTACAGAACTTAGTGCACGTTGTAAAACACAAATTTGAAAACCCAAATTCTGCACCATTTTCCCTCCCTATAATGCATTTTGCACTCCCTGAAATATCAACTGTTGTTTCTCCCTCCACAGATACCAGTGATCAGTGCCAAAGCCCCATTGCCTGTGGAGAAGGTGATGTTTGACTTCCTGTCCAGCTGCAGTTCGTGTGGTGAAGGTGCTCCCACAATGTGGTTGGGTAAGTGCTGTTATAGATTATTCACTCAGCGACAGTGAAGAGTTGACAATGTATGTGCAAATCAGCAACAGTTTGTTTTTTTATCATGTTTATAATTCCACAGAAATACTATTGAGAACTTCTGACATAAGGCCACAGATGGGGATATTAGGTCAGGTGATCAAAATAATTGCCAAATAAACAGGTTTTCAGGAATACCTTAAAGGAGGAAAGCAGGTCTGAGAGGGTGATGGTGGGAATTCCAGACCGTGTTGCCTTGGCAACAGTAGAAACAGCCAGACAGGTGAAGCAATGAATAAACACATCGTTGGGAGTCTGAAAGAAAATGAGTTGTCGGGATCTCACAGGTTGTGTGGTGCAGGGAGACAGGGATGTTCACAGCCAGGAATTACATCAAGGGAGAGAATTTTAAATTGTTGCTTGTTGATGGATCAACAAGTTTTGGTACAAATGAGCGCTTGTACAGTAGGGTTTTAGATACTCTTGAGGTTGATTGTGGGAGGCTGGCCAGGAGTGTGTTTTATAACGAAGTCTGGAGATAACGCAGGGATGGACGAGTATTTCAGTAAATGAGCTGAGACGAGGGTGGAGTTGGGTGATGTCACTAATTTAGGAATAGTGCTTTTGGAGTTGGGCTGCTCCTCATCATCATCACCCCACCCCCCACCCCTCACCAAATCACAGACATTGTTCCTTGTTCTCTCTGTCTGTCTTTTGTGGTTATGTCCTTCTCTCCCATTCTGCTACAAACTAATACTTGATCCCACCGTTGCTGCAAACACCTACTCCATCCTGACTCTCCTCTTCCTTTCTGAATTCCTTGTATTTGGTGTCCCTCAAGGATCTCTCCTAGGTCCCTCCTGTTTCTCACCTACATATTGCCAGGAGGTGACATCGTCCAAAAGCACTGTTAGGTTTCACATGTACACTGACAATGCCCAGCTCTCCCTCCCCATCATCCCTCTCCATTACTCAGTTATGAAACTGCTCATCACGCTCCCACTACGCGATTGGCTGCAGTTTTCTCCAGTGAAACATTGTAGTGGTTAAACCGATCACCTTCCATTGCTATTACAAATTCCTTTCCCTAACTGCTGAGCCCCTCTCTCTCCCTGGGAACTGTCTGAGACAGAACCACACTCTTCACAACATTGCTGTCATATCTGTAACCCCAAGGTGACCGTCTGATCAGACATCTACACAGTCACAAACACAAGGAATTCCAATCTCTTAAACGTTGCTTGTCTCCACCTCACCCCAGCTCCATTGCTACTGAAACCCCTGACCTGTGTTGGTGTTGCCTTAAACTTGACGAATCAAAAACAGACCCCATGATTCCGTGACTGACCCAAAATCTGGTTCCAGACTCCCTTTGGATTTGTGGGAGGAAATTGAGAGCACCCAGAGAAAGCCCACGCAGACACACAGGTAGAATGTGCAAACACCACACAGACAGTGGAGTCGAACCAGAGTCCATTTATTGACCAGCGCATTCCATTAAATGTCACTGTCCCAAATGCCACATTCAGCACCTGATCTCCCTGAAAACTCCACTTTCGAGGAACTATGCAGCTGTTCTGAGCCCTTCAGAGGGAATTAAGGTGAGGAGGAGAAAACACGAACAGGGTTGAGTAGTAGATCTATAAAATAACTCTCCATCTTATAATAATATATATAATAATAACTCCATCTTCCCCCTCTCTGTTCCCCCCGCCTCCCCCCACTCTGTCTGGTTTGCCCCCATCTCTCTGTCAGTCAGTCCTTTGTCGCCCCCCCACCTTGTCGGTCACACCCCCCCCCCGTTGGTTTGTCCCACAATCTGTCAGTCTGTCCCCCCATCTGTCGCCCCCTCTGTCAGTCGTCCCCCTGTCGGTTGCACACCTGTCTCTTTCACCCCTCCGTCGGTCGCGCCCCCCCTCCAAACCGTCTGTCGCCCCCTCTGTACCCCCGTCTGTTCCCCTCCTCTCTAATCCCGCTTTCTGTCCCCATCCATTTCTGTGCCTCCCCTCTCTATCCTCCCCTCTCTGCCCCCACCTATTTCTGTCCACCGCCCTCGATCCACCCATCCACTGACCCTCTGCCCACCCCCTCTCTGCCTACCCTCCCCTTCCATTCCACTAGTTCTGTACTCCCCCCTCCGCAAGGAAAATATCTTGTCTATTTACTCTCTCCATGCCCGGCCTGATTTTAAAAATCTCTTTCAGGTCACCATTCAGCCTCTGACGGTCCAGGGAAAACAGCCTATCCAACCCTGGCAACATCCTGGATTTCTTTTCGGACCCCTTTCAAGTTTGAGAACATCCATCTGATAGGAAGGAGACCAGAATTGCATGGAATATTACAAAAGTTATCGAATCAATGTGCTGTACAGCCGCAATATGACCTCCCAACCCCTATACTCAATGCTCTGACCAATAAAGGCAAGTAGACCAACTGCCGCCTTCACTAATCTATCTACTTGCTTCTCTACTGTCAAGGAACTATGAACCTGCACTTCAAGGACTCTTTGTTTAGCAGCACTCCCCTGGAACTTACTATAAACTGTATGTCCTGCAAAAGTTTGCTTTTCCAAAATGAAGCAGCTCGCATTTGTCTAAACTGAACCCCTCAGTCCATCACCCATCTGATCCAGATCCCCTTGTACCCTGAGGTAATCTTTTTCCCTGTCTACAACACCTCCCATTTTGGTGTCATCCGCAAAATTATTTACAATACCTCTTATGTTCATATCCAAATCATGAATATAAATGACGAAATGTCGTGGATCCAGCACTGACCCTTGTGACACTCCACTGGTCACAGGCCTCCAGGCTGAAGAGCACCCTCTGCCTTCTACCTTCGGGCCAGTTCTGTACTCCATGCGATCTCACCTTGCTGACCAGTCTCCCATGAGGAACCTTGTCGAACGCCTTACTGAAGTCCATGTAGATCATGTCCATGCTCTGACCTCAGCAATCCTCTGTTACTTCTTCAAAAAAACTCAGTCAAATTCATGAGACATGATTTTCCATGCACGAAGCTGTTATTAATATCCAGGACTTAACTCTGTACATCGGGGTCTGCGTTACCCAGTTATAGGTGTTAATATTCTGAATGAAGTTCAAGTACACCAGCATTTTGTTAGTGAATGTGTATTGAGTCTTGTTAATGTCACCATCGCAGTTGAGTTCCTTTTGAAAGGCAGTCCCCGTATCCCTTAGCCACCAGGAAATAGTGGCAGTGTCCTTACCTCTGGACCAGGAGGATTAGGCTCAGAGTTGAAGAATAGCATCTTTGAAGAGGATGATTAGAAAACATGCCCAAGCCACCAGGCCATACTGTCTCCCAGCTGTCCCTGCCTGAGCCTCTAAACAGAACCTTCCTGTAGTTTCTCTCCTGTCAGACTCTCCCATTGCTCAGTTTGTCCAGGATCCCCTCCTGCTGCTGCACTGCTCCTGTCCCTCACTGACCTGTCCATCCCCCAGTGTCCTCCACATTCATTCATTGTTTACCTCAGTTCTCCAGCCCCACCCCTTCCCGTCCATAGAGACGGCTCAGTGGTTAGCACTGCTGCCTCACAGAACCAGGTACACAGTTTCGATTCCAGCCAAACCCAGAGTTTGTGCATTCTCCCCATGTCTGAGCGGGTTTCCTCCCCAATCCAAAGATGTGCAGGACAGATGAATTGGCCATTCTAAATTGCCCAGAGTATTAGTTACATTAGTCAGGGGTAAATATAGGGTAGGGGAATGGATTTGTATAAGTTACTGTTTGGAGGGCCGGTATGGACTTGTTTGGCCGAAGGGCCAGTTTCCATACTGGAGGGATTCTGATATATTGGGCAGCAGCTGCTGTCAATCACCCGGGCTCCTGTATGATCGGGAGCACGTGCTGTAGGAGGGGAGACCAGTGTATGGGCACAGTGCTGGCCTATTGTGGGAGTATGCACAGTGCCTGGGAAGGAGGCTGTGGTTGTGAGGGATTAATCTGTCATTGGCATCTTCCCCACCCCCACTCCTCTGGGAACAGGACCTAGGGGAATGGCATGTGATCAGACTATCAGTGGTGCAGTATTTTGCAGAAAGTTATCAGAACTCTTTTGTGAAGATTCAGGGTTTTTATGGAAAGGGACAAGGATGGGCCTGCAATTTGAGTTCTAATTTGGTTCATTTTAGTAAGACGGGTTTTGGCCAGAGTGTGCAGGAAGCAGTGTATGCAGGGTGGTTGTCATCAGAGGATTCACCAACAACGCCCCCCCCCCCCCCCCACCCTAGTGGACTCAGAGTCAGACTCATTGATTTGGTTCTTAGTCCGCAGACAAGAGCTAGGAAACTGATATCAAAGAGAGGAGAGAGAGTGAGAGAACCAGGTGTGAAGGAACGGAGTGAGGGGATTGGTTCGGATTTCAGTTCACAGAAGAAAGAAATTGTTGGACTGAGAGTTAAAACTTTGGGAAACATGAAACTACAATTTAATACTATAATTGTCTTATAAAGATCCATCCTGTATTAATGCGGTGAGTTGTTTTCTCAGTTGTAGGGTACTGAAAGGGTGGATTTGTGGATGTGAAATTCAAATTGAACTTCATGTTCAGATCTGATAGTTACTTGATCCGTGCCGATCTGAATATCATTGTCCTTTTCATGTGGAAGGAAAGGTGTGTATTCTGTCCGTGGGCGAATATTCCAAATCCCAGTGTGACTGGAGCGAATACTGAGACACAGCCAAGTCCATGTTAGTGTGGTGACTGTGGAGAAAGAGTTCATTTGTTTTTGGAAGTCTGAAAAATCATGGCATGTTTCCCAGGAACAATTAAGCCACAGCATTGCTTTGTAGAAGGACAAGTCTTTAATTAACCAGAAAACCAGAAAGACACAAGCATACCTGCACCATGGGAAATACTATGCAAACGGGATTGTTGTAAAGGAGTTCATTCTCGATCATGGATTGCAATCCATTGGTGTTGTCACGTCGGTTCCAGCGCCGTGGGGAAACACTGGAAATATGATGAATGCAGTGTAGGTTTCAGTTATTAAACTGTAAGAAGTGCAGAACAATTTACAAGGATGTTGTCAGGGCTCAGGGGTCTGAGTTATAGGGAGAGGTTGGACAAGTGAGGATTTTATATTTAGAGCAGAGGAAACTGAGTGGGTACTGTTCTAGAAGTGAATAACGCCACGAGAGGCATGGAACAGGAGACTGAGCTGGATGGTCAGCTGTTTCCCATTGAATGGTGGAGCAGGATTGAAAGACTGAATGGTCTCCTCCTGCTGCTATCTCTCAGGTATGTATATAGCCATGGAGCCCTGGTAGGAAGGAATGGGCAGGGATTCTCCAGGAGATTGCACTTCCACATCCGGTTTCAGTGAGGGAAGGTTTGATCGATTTTATCTAACAGGTGTCCTTAATACATACTTTGTGAATTTGCTTTTTTTTTAAAAAAGTAAAAGTTTATTCCACAATATATAAAACTAAAAGAAAAGAAGCTATCTGAATATAACAGTTATTAGAACAAAATCCTGTCTATTCCCGGACAGCATCACTTTCCAGCTACTCAAACTCCAGGCAACTGCTTTTCAGTTCTCATTCTGTGAGCTGTGAAGCGTTCTTTTTTCCCCATTTCTCCAACCAAGAAGTGTTATCTCACACAGCTGAGCAACCTTCCCACCACCAGAATGGATTATTCCTTTATTTTGTTTTTTGTTAATGTATAATCACCAGCAGGAACACACCATGTAACCAATTGAATATTTATTTTAAAAAAGCCCATTATGCGCAAAGCAAACCATTACAAGTAACAGAGTGAGAAGGGACTAAATCAAAGTCGAGTTAATGGGTGAGGGGACAGTGACGGAAATAAAGCGCTGTATCCCTTGTGGTGCCCACCTCTATCTAAAGGCACCGAGAGCATTGATACACACCACATGCTCCTTCTCCAAAGTCACCCTGCTGTGTAACCTTTACCTTCAATCATGGAAGAGAATCCCAACAGTGTGGAAGGAGAGCATTTGCCCATCAAATTCCACCTACCATCTGGAGAACATCACGTCAAGAGCACTCCATCTCTGTAACACTGCATTTCCCATGGCTGATCCACCTAGTCTGCACATTCCTGGACACTGGACAATTTAGCACAACTGCTCCCCCTAACCTGCACATCTCTGGACTGTGGGAGGAAACCAGAGCACCTGCAGGGGACCCACACTATCATGGAGAGAATGTGGAACTCCACATTGACCAATGCTGGACTCCAAGGCTCTACATGGTGCTATGAAGCAGCAGTGCTACGATGATAATTTAAATCAAAACAGATGATCACTGCTTATTGTCACATTGCTGTTTGTGGAGACTTACTGCCTAGAGAGACACCCTGAAGTTCAGAAAATGACTATGTAAATTGTGTCAACTCCAGCCCAGTCAATGTGATTACCAACCACGACATCAATACTCCCAACAGTGTCATCATGAACAAGGTCCTGTCCTGACTCTGATGAACAGTAACTGCAGAATCAGAGTCCAGCAGTGATGTGTGATCTCTACCCCACACGGAACAGGGGGATAACCACTTCCCTGTGTACACTCACTGGGCTCCCAGTCGTGTTGAAGACTCAGCAAATCCCTTGTCACACAGAGAAGTAAACAATTCCTACCCAGTGTGAATCTGTTGGGGTGTCAGGTGATGGGATGAATCACTGAATCCCTTCTCACACACTGAGCATCTGAATGGCCTCTCCCCTGTGTGGGCCCACTGGGGTCTCAGGGGGGTAGGATGAATCACTGAATCCCCTCTCTCACGCTGACCATCTGAATGGCCTCTCCCCTGTGTGACCTCACTGGGGTTTCACGAGGTGGTACATTTGAGTGCATCTATCCCCACACTGGAAGCAAGCGAATGACCTTTCCCCAGAGTGAGCTCGCTGCTGTTTCAGCAGGTCATTGAGTGAATCCTTTCCCACACACTGAGCAGGTGAATGACCACTCCCCGATGGGTGTGCACTGATGTCTCCGCAGGTGGGAGATTTGAGTGAATACCTTCTCAAACATTGAGCAGGTGTAGCGTCTAAATCCACTGTGCTATCTCTGGTGCCTCAGCAGATTGTAAGATCCTTTCCCATATTTGAGTCAGGTGAGCGGCCCCTCTGCAGTGTGACTCTGTCAGTGAGTGTCCCACTGGGAGGGGGAGGTAAATTCCTTCCCACAATCCCCGTATTTGCATACCCTCGTCCTGGTCGCGTCATAGTGGTGTCTTCCCAGATCACATGACCAGTTAAATATTCAACCACATTCATAACATGGAAATGATTTCTCTCGGCTGGGGATGTTGTCCCCTTCCTTATTACAGATAAGGATCAGGACCTGCGGAATTGGATGACTCTGCAGTTGATGTGATGTTAAAGCTGAGTTTCCCATCTAGGAACTCACTCTCTCGGTAAAACAAGTTTTTTTTAATTTCCCTGTCATTACTACAACTCCCAACACCAGCTCTCCAGTCAGTTCTCCTGAACTTCTAAATTTGGACTAATGCAATGACCTCAGTAATGTGCCATAAGACCATAAGCTATAGGAATGGAAGTAAGGCCATTCGGCCCATCGCTCTACTCCGTCATTCAATCATGGCTGATATGCATTTCAACTCCACTTACCCGCATTCTCCCCGTAGTCCTTAATTCCACGTGATATCAAGAATCTATCAATCTCTGCCTTGAAGACATTTAGCGTCCTGGCCTCCACTACACACTGCGGCAATGAATTCCACAGGCCCAGCACTCCCTGGCTGAAGAAATGCCTCCGCATTTCTGTTCTGACTTGACCCCCTCTAATTTTAAGGCTGTGTCCATGGGTCCTACTCTCCTTGCCTAATGGAAAAAAATTCCTAGCGCCCACCCTTTCCAAGCCATGTATTATCTTGTAAGTTTCTATTAAGTCTCCCCTTAATCTTCTAAGCTCCAATGAATACAATCCCAGGTTCCTCAGCCGTTACTCATATGTTGGACCAACCATTCCAGGGATCATCCGTGTGAATCTCCGCTGGACACGTTCCACTGCCAGTATGTCCTTCCTGAGATGTGGGGACCAAAACTGGACACAGTACTCCAAATGGGGCCTAACCAGAGCTTTATAAAGACTCAGTAGCACAACGATGGTTTTATATTACAACCCCCTCGAGATAAGTGACATTGCATTCACTTTCTTAATCACGGACTCAACTTGCATGTTTACCTTCAGAGAATCCTCGACCAGCACTCCCAGATCCCTTTGTACTTTGGCTTTATGAATTTTCTCACCGTTTAGAAAGTAATCTATGCTTTCATTCTTTTTGCCAAAGTGCAAGACCTCGCATTTGCTCACGTTGAATTCCATCAGCCATTTCCTGGACCATTCTCCCAAACTGTCTAGATCCTTCTGTAGCCTACCCACTTCCTCAGTACTACCTGCCTGTCCACCTAACTTCGTATCATCTGCAAACTTCACTAGAATTCCCCCAGTCCCTTCATCCAGAACATTAATGTATAATGTGAACAGCTGTGGCCCCAACACTGAATCCTGCGGGACACCGCTTGTCATCGGCTGCCATTCCGAAAAAGAACCTTTTATCCCAACTCTCTGCCTTCTGTCAGACAGCCAATCCTCAATCCATCCCAGTAGCTCACCTCGAACACCATGGGCCCTCACCTTGCTCAGCAGCCTCCCGTGTGGCACCTTATCAAAGGCCTTTTTGAAGTCTAGATAGACCACATCCACTGGGTTTCCCTGGTCTACCTACTTGTCACCTCTTCAAAGAATTCCAACTGATTTGTCAGGCATGACCTCCCCTTACTAAATCCACGTTGACTTGTTCTAATCAGACTCTGCTCTTCCAAGAATTTAGAAACCTCATTCTTAATGATGGATTCTACAATTTTACCAACACCCGAGGTTAGGCTAATTGGCCTAGAATTTTTCATCTTTTGTCTTGATCCTTTCTTGAACAAGGGGTTACAACAGCGATCTTGCAATCATCCTGGACTTTCCCTGACTCCAGTGACTCTTGAAAGATCTCAACCAATGCCTCTGCTATTTCCTCAGCCACCTCTCTCAGAACTCTAGGATGCATCCCATCGGGAGACATATCAATTTTAAGACCTTTTAGCTTTTCTAGCACTATCTCTTTTGTAATGGCAACCATACTCAACTCAGCCCCCTAACTGCCTTTAATTGTTGGGATATTACTCATGTCTTCCACTGTGAAAACTGACGCAAAGTACTTGTTAAGTTCTCCTGCTATTTCCTTATCTCCCATCACTAGGCTTCCAGCATCAGTTTGATGTGGCCCAATGTCTACTTTTGCCTGTCGTTTGTTACTTATGTATTGAAAGAAACTTTCACTATGATTTCTAATATTACTGGCTAGCCTACCTTCATATTTGATTCTCTCCTTTCTTATTTCTCTCTCTTATCCTCTGTTTGTTTTTGTAATCTTCCCAAACTTCTGATTTCCCACTACTCTTGGCCACTTTATAGGGTCTCTCTTTTTCTTCAATACATTTCCTGACTTCCTTTGTCAGCCATGTCTGTCTAATTCCTCCCCGGATAATCTTTCTTTTCTTGGGGATGAACCTCTGTACAGTGTTCTCAATTATAACCACAAACCCCTGCCATTTTTGCTCTACGGTCTAAATGATACACACTAGCCTCTGCTTCCAGTCTATTTTCGTTAGTTCCTCTCTCATGCTCTCATAATTACATTTATTTAACTGTAACACCATTACATCCGATTTTGCCTTCTCTCTTTCAAACTCCAGACTGAACTCTACCATGTTATGATCGCTGCTTCTTAAGGGTTCCCTTACTTTAAGATCTTTTATAAAGTCTGGTTCATTGCAAAGCACTACGTCCAGAATAGCCTGCTTCCTTGTGGGCTCCATGACAAGCTGTTCCGAAAAGCCATCCTGTAAACATTCCATGAGTTCCCTTTCTTTGGATCCACTGACAACATTATTTACCCAGTCCACCTGCATATTCAAGTCTCCCATAATCACTGTGACGTTGCCTTTCTGACATGCCTTCTCTATTTTATGGTACATGATGCGCCCCTGGTACTGACCACTGTTAGGAGGTCTGTACACGCCTTCCTGATTTATATACTCACTGCTTTCCTTCCCGGCTGCTCCTCTGGTAGCCATCACTTCCCCTGCTGCTCCCGCTCTTTCAGTGAAGAGAGAAAATAAACCCACCGCTGCCCGCTACTGGTAAATAATTTTAAAACAAACTGTCTTACCTTAGCTGGAATCTTCCGGGTTCATTTTTACTCAGCCACTTGTCCCACTCAAAAGTGCCTTTCTCTCACTTGTTTCTGAAAGTAAATTAGGACCATTTTGAATAACTTTGTGCACTTTTCCAGAAGAACCCACACCTATTCTATCATTTTGAAGTTTTAACCCATGAGAAATTTGTTACCTGCTCCAATAGCAGTTATAATTCTCTGACCACTTCTACGGAGTCAGTGCAAGTCAATTCTAGCAATTATCAATAGATCATATCGAAACAGGATGCCCCCACAACAGGAAGTGCTCTGACACTCAATGCCTGTAAGTTGTGTTTTTTTTTTAAAGCCCCTCATACGTCTGGCAATCTGGCAATACAACTAAAGATATTTTATACTGTAACCTTACAGTTTCAATTGCCAGTTCCAGTCCATGAAGCAGCCAGTAACATGCATCAGTGATTTGAATTCTAACGACAGCATTGCCCTGGCTGGAGAGATTGAAGACCATGAAGCTGTTCTCTGGAGTATCTAAAATGAAACACTTGAAATGAACAAAATTCGTCAAGAGCTCGATAGGACAGATACAGGAAGGATGTGCTTCCTGGCTGGTGTGTCTGGAATGAAATCAGCACCAACTGTGGTATCTTTACCCAGCATCCTCTTTAGCTGCATGAATGTTTAAGATGTATTTGCTGCTCTAATTCCACTCTCTTGATCACTCCCGTTTGTAACTGCTGTAGTGTTGGGGGCCATGCAAATTGATAACATTTGATTCAATCCATCCCAAAACCCCTCTGTGTCTGTGTCTCACTTTTGTACACCGAGACCGTCATTCAATCTGACCTCTATACAAACTCTGCTCTGATATTTCCTCAGAGGACTCAGAATGAAATGTTCACAGAATTATTAATGCGCAAAAGGAGGCTGTTTGCCTCAACAGCTCTCCAAAGGATCACCTCACCGAATGCTGTTCTTCTACCTTTACCCCATTAACCTTCCCAGTCGTCCTCTTCCAGTAACGGTTCAATTCGATTCTCTTCATTGTACCTGACTCCACCACATTCTTTGGCAGTGCATTCCTGACCATAAACATTCTCTGCATGAAAACATTTTGTCTCATGTCACATGTGCTTCCATTGTCAATCCCTTTACATCAGTGCATCCTCATTATTGATTCGTTCATTCCTGATGAAGGGCTTATGCTCGAAACGTCGAATTCTCTATTCCTGAGATGCTGCCTGGCCTGCTGTGCTTTGACCAGCAACACATTTGCAGCATGCATGCGAACAGTTTGTCCTGATCTACTCTCACTAGACCCCTGTTGGAGGTGTCTTTACCCTGTATCCCCGGGATGGTGGATATCATTTCTCCCCGTCACAGGAGACCAGTACGAGACCATTCAGGTGCTCTCACTGTGGGACTGGGTTCAGGACACCATTCAGCCTCACTGTACTCCAGCGAATACACACTGGGGAGAAGCCGTTCACCTGCTCTGTGTGTGGGAAGCTGTTCACTCAGATATCCAGCTTGATGAAACACCGACGGGTTCACAAGTAACCACAGCAATTGGATTTGTTTTGTTCGTTCATGGGATCACGGCATCACTTGCTGGGGCAGCATTTGTCATCCATTCTGACTGCCCAGGAGATGGTTCAGAGTCAACTACATTATTCAGGGTCTGGATTCACATGTCGGCTGGACTAGGTCAGAATTAACAGTTTCACAGGCCCAATGACATGAGGAGTTGATTTCTGGTCTATTATCCTATTTTGGAAATAATAATGAAAAGTTTTTGCAGTTGAATTAGAAGTGTAAGACCAAAATGGGTTTTATGAGGAAGTGAGGACTGCAGATGCTGGAGATAAGGGCTGAAGAAGGGTTCATGCCCGAAATGTCGATTCTCCTGCTCCTTGGATGGTGCCTGACCTGCTGCGCATTTCCAGCAACACATTTTTCAAAATGGGTTTTATTCTGATTGAGCACGTCCTCCTGTTTCTCTCAGTTATTATTGACAATCTCATTCCCCTCGCACCAGAACCTGTTCCAGAGAGTGTTACAGAAACAGCAGAATGGTCAGCTGCAGCTGGTCACCTGACAGGTCACTGGACCCGAAAGGTTCACTCTCCACAGATGCTGCCAGATCTGTTGAATTTTTCCAGCAATGTCTGTTTTTGTTTCTGATTTGCAGATGGTTCGTTGTTCAATATTCATCTTGTCTGTTTCAGAGGAGTTTATTGATGAATTTGAAGAGTTTTGAAAATTGCAAGTTAGGCCACAAATCAACCATAATCTATTGAATGGCAGAGCATGTTTGAAGGGCTGAATGGTCTCCTCATGTTCCAATGACAGTTGTCCATCTGTGGCTTTTAGTAACATTTCCCCTTACTGTTCACTTCACATCCATGTCTAACACACCGTTACTGACTGAACAAACCTCCTGTGTTTGAACTAAACCTGCTGAAGATCAGTGGCTCCCTGTCTTGCCACACGGGTTTAACTCTCATCATGGAATGTTGTCTCGTATTACTGCGGGAATGTCCACAAATGACTCAGCCGGGGTCTGTATCCCCGAGATCCACAAACCCCATTTATTTCCTCCCTATCTCATTCTGGTTTTTGAACTCTCTGTTTCAATCCATTCTCCTGTCATGCTCTTCAACATGTCCATGTGGGTGTACTACAGACAGCTGGGATTTATGAAGGGAAGTGGGGATTAGGCAGAAACACGGGGAGAGGCGACAGCAAAGACAGTTCTCATTGTAACGGCAGAGATTCTCTGTGACCCAGTGAGTGCGGAGACACCTGAGATTGTGGGGGAGGCCGATTCAATCAGGGATTTTGGAAAGCACTCAGACACTGACCCTACCCATCTGATTGTTAACTCAGACAGAAAGACAAAAGAATGATACACATTTAGATAGCAACTTTGACATGGGGTAATGAAACACGTTTCAGACCCAACGATTCCAACCTCAAATCTCTGAACCCACAAAAACAAAGCTTCCTCCTTATGTCAGGTTGTCCCTCAGCCTCCTCTTTTCTTGAGAAAAAAACATTTTGAATTGTTCAGCCTTTCCTGGTGATTATAAGCTCTATGTTCCTGTAAGATTTGTGACGAATCCTTTATTATTGTTATGTTCCTTGTGAGTTATGCCAGCTGACCTGTGCGGGTTTAGGTTGGAGTATTTGTTTTACAAATTCATTCTCACCCTCACATACAGTGTGAAATTGCTGTAAAACAGAAGGAAAGGATTGAGTAAGAACCCACATAAGTACAAAGGCAGCGTGTGTACATGAACTGAATGTACCTGGCATTAGGAAAACGTGACGACAATCACAACTAGTTAGAATCACAGAATCCCGTCAGTGCAGAAAGAGGCTATTCAGTCCATCGAGCCAACAATGAACTGCTCTCCCACCCTGCCTCCATAACCCCACATTTACCATGGCTAACCCAACCGGCTGAACCTTCACACTACAGGCCATGTGAGCACGGCCAACAGAGCAAACCTGCACATCTGTGGGAGGGTCACAGATTACATCCAAATGCTGGGAATTGTGGATGGAGTCTCACGGATATGTGACTCTGACACAAATGCTCTGTTTGTAAAAATAAAATCTGGGGGACACTGCAACCAGAAAGATTTCCAATTATCTCTGGGGGAAGAGAAATCAAAACTTGTGCCACTGACCCGGGGACACAGTGATGTCACAGAGGCCTGGGAACCATCAGAAATGTAACAGGTTGTGAGGAAGGTGGGGGTCAGACAGGGACAAAAAGACAGTCTGTCACTCGGGGGAAGGGGGAGAGATTAAACAGCAGAAATGCTGGTTACTCAAGGCCACGGGGAATGGAGTTAGGGCTGGGAAAAAAACCAGGAAACAAGGTATGCAGCTGTCAAATACTTTGGAAAAACAGATTATAACAACATAGAGGGCAGAGTTTACAGTCTGAAACTGTTGCTCTCATTGGTGAGTACAGAACATTGTAAAGCCTGGATAGTTCTATTACAGCATCATACATAGGATGGGCCAAGTGGCCGCGATCTGTGCTGTAAGTTTCTGATATTCTTTATCTGACATTTGGACTTCAAGTCTGATGACGTTAATACATTTTCAAATTGGACTGGAGTTTAATATTCTGGAGAAATGACAAACAAATCACATTGATCCTATTCTGCAGACTTTGGTCCATAGCCCTGCATGTTCCTGCATTTAAGTTACATCCATCTCCTGCTGGTTGAACAGGACATACAGGGATGGTGATGGTGGTGTCTGGGACATTGTAAGGAATGATTCTGACTGTGTAAGGCCGTTGGTTGACAGTCTGTGTTCCAGCTCACCCAATACGATGCTGGCAGGGTGAGAAACTACATTTGGAGCTCCTCTGCTCACCAGTTCCTTTCCGTTCTGCTTTTATCTTATTTATTTCTCTCTCACTCACCCCCTTGCAGTCTCTGACACAAATGTCTCAACTTTGAATCATGATACCAGGATAACCCTGTACCCCGTGTCTCACTACTTTCTGAATAAGCCTTCCATGGGGAACGTTATCAAACACATTGCTGAAATCAATATACACCACATCCACTGCTCTATCCTCACAAACATGTTTGTCACATCCTCAAATAATTCAGTAAGATTTGTGAGGCATAACCTGCCGCTCACAAAGCCATGCTGGCCATCTCTAATCAATCTATGCTTTTCCAAATAAATCCTGTCTCTCAGAATCCTCTCCAATAATTTGTCCACAACTGATGTTAGACTGACTCATCAATGATTCCCAGGATTATCTTGATTGCCTTTGTTGAAAAACGGAATAACGTTTGCAACCCTCCAACCATCTGGTATGACTCCAGTGGATAGTGAGGATGCAAAGATCATTGCCAAAACACAGTAATCCCTTCCCTCGCTTCCCATAATAACCTAAGTTATATCCTTTCTGGCCCAGGGCACTTCTCTACCCCCTTGAGTTTTCAATATGTTCAGCACATTCTCCGTCTTAACATGGATTGGTTTGACCATATCAGCCTGTTTCCCATTGTCCTCACAAAGAACAACGTCCCACTCACTCATGAATACTGAAGCAAAGTACTCATTAAGGACCTCCCCGACCTCCTCTGACTCCTGGCACAAGTTTGCTTCACTATTAGGGGTATAAATGTGGAATTATGTCTCAGCACTGAATTAATATAAAGATGTTGCAGTGTACAATCACTCGATTACTTTGAATATTGAACTATATTTTAACTAAGAAAAAAGTTGAATTGATTTGATTATATTTCACTTCACGCTAACATTTATTGTATTTTGAACCACAATAAGAGTTTCCTTTTTACATATATAAAACTGAATTAAAATTAATCGCATGTTTACATACAGAAAATAGAATTAACATCTGTTTGTTCCTTCCTTTTTCGATGATTGTTCACTTTGAATTTGTGGAAGGTGTACATTGTTGAAAGGAAGGGGAATTGTCTTCAGCTGAATATTCACATTGAATGACTGATGTATTTTACAAATCAAAGTACAATAATCATACAGTTTTGTCAATTTGTATTTCAAAGAATTGTCATGAGATTCCTGTTTATTTAAGTCTATCATTCCTTTATTCTATTGTTATTGTAAAATATTGTTTAATTTCCAGTCCATTACACACAGAAACTACCTAATCAATTCCCATTTAAATTACTGCAATAAACAGCTGATTAGTTTTCATTTGTGTAACCACATTAAACATAATATTGCAGTCCTGCCGGCCTGAGTGAGAACATTATGAAAGGAGCTTGTGGAGCTGTGGCAGTGTCTCTATTACTAGACTCGAGGGAAGGTTTCAAATCACACCTTCACCAGAAATATATGAAGAGCTGCTCTGAATGTTGATTAGAGAGTACCTAAGCACAGATTGAATTGCTTTTTAATCTAATATTAGATCTGCTTTTGACTATTACATCAATAATCACAAAATCTGATACTTACTTGAGTTAGGTTAACAAGAAATATGTGTTGGAAAATTCGGTTTTGCCACCTTGCTTTTACAAAAGACTGACATCTGTCCCTGTTGTCTCTAACTGTAAGAAATCTGAAGAGGATTTTCACTTTTTCGAAAAAAGTGGAGCTGTTTCCCATATAAATTAATGCTTCTTCAACCAACGCCTTTTCAGCTTGTGAAAGGTTTCATAATAATGCTTTACTTTCCGATAGTGGGGATACCTGTATCTAATTCTGTCGCTTATAAGTTCCTGGAGAATATTTGAAAATGTTGCAGAATTAAACATTCCAAGTAATGAGATTGATCTTTTTTTGTTGCAAAGGGGCAAGTCCAAACAATTGAATCACATTAAACATTATTTTCTCGTGCTATAAATTGGAAATAAAGTTGATATCTTCTTCAGTAAACTAACAAATGCTCTCACCAATTACTTGTCAGTCAGCTGATTGCCGACTGTGATTGTGATTCATATAAATATTACTCTGTCCTTTGATCAAAGTGAATTTGTAATTGTTGTTCAGTTTATGAATTGCCGGAAACTTGTTTTTATTTTTCCATTCACCTGTTCATTTTGACCGTAAGGTTGAAATACTTTGAAAATATTGGAGTTTGTTCATTTAAAAATAAGGTTTGCACATCTCTCACATATCTCATTTCTTGTATTATGATTCAAGAATGTTTCCTGGTGGAATTCAAGTAAATTCCAAACATTTGTTCACTTCATATAAGATCTGTAATACCCAATTATCAATCTGTTGTTTATGTTTCAGCTGGTTACATTGACATTGATTAGGTACTCATTCAGAGAGATCAACTGGCAATTATAAACTATTTGCAGGATTATTGAATTGAAAGAGAGATACAGACGGCAATCATATTTTGGAAGGAATTGCTTTTTCATTCAAACGTGTCGGCTGTTCAAGAATTCTATATTGCGTTCCATTGGTTTTCTTGTCGAGAAATCAAATTTATAATTCATGTGAATTTTAATATGTTCTGTATTTGTATCAGATTTAAGAATAAAAAGACGAGAAATTAACATGAAAACTTCAGTGAATAGAAAGCACAGTAAACTAAATTGACAGATGCAACCTTTAGTATCACCTCTGAATATTCAGACAAATATTTCTAATGTCAAAAGAACGTGGTGCCGGAAAAGCACAGCAGGTCAGGCAGCATGCGAGGAGCAGAATCGACGTTTTGGCCATGAGCCCTTCATCAGGAATCTTTTTTGATGATGGCCGAATGCCCGACAGGCCGATACTTCTGCTCTTTGAATGTGCCTTCCCTTTTCCAATGCTACAGCTTTCCTCACTTTCTACAAATATGTTTAATGAACATGAACTGAAAATGTTAGCATCAGCAGTTGAACAAGACCAAATTAACACATTTTTGCAACATTTATAGTGAAAACCTATTTGAGAACATGCAGAAAATTCGATCGAACAACATCTCTTGCCGTTAGAATCCTTGCCCATTCTTGAAAAAAAACCATGCTTTGAACAACCAATATGGTGTATAACGACTGAACTGAAATACCAGAGGACACCGATTGTATTTATTGGAGGGAATGATAACCAGATCCTTACTGTGATAGTGGTGATTGATCTCCTAGACAATAATTTTTTACTGTGATTATTCCACTGAACAGTAATTAGATGGTCATGAAGATCTTTGTGTGGCTTTATGTGCAGTGTTTTGTTTGAACATTGAATTCAGTAACATTGAGATATTTTACAAGATTAACAATTGACACTTAAAGGTAAGTTTTAAATGCAACGTTTAAAAAAATTGTTAGTTTTGGATAGCGAAACACAATTCGAAGTTTATCGAATCCCTACTGTGTGGAAACAGGCCATTTAGCCCAACAAGTCTACACTGACGTTCCAAAGAATAATCCACTCAGCACCATTCTTCTCGCAGATTACTGGACATTTACCCCTGACTAATGCACATAACCTACACATCCCTGAACAGAACGTGCAGCTAAGCATGGCCAATCAACCTAACCTGCATATCTTCGGATTGTGGGAGAAAACCAGAACATACAAACTCCACACATACATGTGTCCGAGGATGGAATCAAACCCAAGTGCATAACACTGTAAGACACGAGTGCTAACCACTGATCCTCTGTTCTCAATGCCCAGCCCCCATGCAAGAAGTGAAAAAGTGAGAGACGTGCAAAATAAAAATCACTAACAAATCATGAATGAGCAATAATTAGAAAATTAATATGATCAAAGGACACAACAATATTCAGGTGAATTTCATTGTTTAACAACAAATTTGGGAATGAGTTAACAAATGACTAACGAGAAGTGACATTTGTTTGTTTTACTGATGGAGAAATTGACTTGCTTTTCATCTTTGCAACACTGCAGAAAAGTGGTGTATGTGCCTGAAATGTTTGAAGTAAGCTCTTTCCAATAAAAAAAATCAATGCAATTCCATCGACTTATTCATCCTTAAGACTCAAACATTATCAAATACTTTCAGGAATTTAGAACCAGCAGAATTAGTCACTTTGATTTCTTGGGAACGCAAACAGAATAAACAGCAGATTCTGTGAATTAGTCAGTCAATGCGATTATTCTGCTGAAGACAACATCCCTTCTTTGCACAATGCTCAACTTCGAAAAATTCAAAATGTATTGTCATTGTTTAATGAGACAATACAGAGATGTTAATTCTTTTTCATTTGACTTAACAAAACGCCGGAATGTTACATGATTTTGTTGCGTGAAAAATACTTAAATCTTATTGTGATCAGAAATACAACAAATGTTCGCATCGAAGTGAATTTTTTAAAAATTAATTCAACTATGTTTCCGCGAGTAAAGTAAGAATTCATATTAATAATGATTGAGATTATACACTACAATATATTTAGTTATTAATGTAAAGAGCCGTAATTCCACATTTACGGCAAATACTGGATTGAATAATTATTAAGTATGAGCAACAACTGAATATAAAATTCGATCAATGAATTTAGAAATAATGAGAAATCTCATTTTGCTATGTGACTGAGGAATATTTGCAAACAAACAGGAATTATTGCAGTGAAAAGTAATTGCAGGTCTGTGAATTTAAAGTCTGTGACTATGGAGATCATTCAAATAAGCAAACATTAGACAGTCACAATTAATGTTGGATGGGAAGTCCTTGGATCCATTGTGGGAAACTTGACCTGAAAATCAGGTTTCATATTGTAGTGTTGGTACTCAGGAAAAATTGGTCAAATTAAAATCTGAATCTCATTTTACTTGTTCAAAAGACTTTCATAAACAATTGTGCAAGTATTATCATGACAATGACGTGATAATTAATGTTGCAATATAAGCAATGAAGATGATTCAATATTTCAAAAACACATTGCTGTGATGTTGATTGGATATTTATTAAAATTGGTAAATTGTGGAATAGAATATAGTAACTAGCTTTATGAATTGAAGAAAAACTGAACCAGTGATTATAGAACAACTTTTTCTTTCTTGACTAAAAAATGTAGATAACACAAGAAATATGAATTTCTATCAAATGGTTTCCTCATGGAGACATGTTATTTTAATTTAGATGATTATTATTATAATCAGAGTTCAGACATTTGTGTCAGAATTTGGAAGAAATTAATAGATAATGAAAGTGAGCATGAAAGTGAACAAATGATGCAGTCAATGATATTTGGTACATAAAGGAATTATAAAAATTGTTCATTTTGTACAGTGATGAATAATGTTGGAATCAAAAAGACAAAAAAGAATCAATATGTTCAAAGCAGTTCTTTTCTTACAACTAAATGAAACCAATAATCATTTTGCATAGCACGTGATTTAAGAAAAACAGTCATTTCATGTGTTATGAAAATTGAAATCTACTTCCATTTTGCAAAAATGGAGTCTTTCCCAAATTCAAAATTTGGTTTGCTGAATTATAAAACAAAAATGGTTGTAATTTGGAATATCTCTTGCACACAAATTTAAAATAGTTAAACTTAAAGATTATTAGAATGACAAAACGTTTGTTGTTTGCATGATTGTGTTACAGTCAATATCTGTGATAAAGTAGAAGCATTGTTTTAAGCAACATAAATCATCTTTAACTACTGAACTGAAATAGAATATATCAATTGCACTTGTTGCGTGGAATAGCAAACAAATGGTTACTGTTGTCATTGGTTTCAGGAGCAATAAGGTATTTTACTGAACAATAATCAGATGGTGATGGAAGTCTTTGTGTTGCTTTATGTGTATTGTTTAGTGTGAACATTGGGTTCGATAAAATTGAGATATTTACATGAATTAGGAACAGATCCATAATTGGGTGCGAATGATCTGATTTAAAATCAGAAAGTTTTTAATATTTACGAGGATTGCTGAGTGAAACGTTCTTAAACCATCATGCAATTAACGGGATAAGAAAGAGGTATGCAAATAGAACTTTCAAATGAGAACACCCTGATATTTTCACACCATTTAAGTATCATATTCAATATAACTAGATGACTGGAAAGCTAAAAACAAATCTCACACAATTGATAAACTGACCAGTAATTAAAAATTGATAAATAATAGCAAGTGGCATTTGTATATTTTACTGAGAAGTCATTGATCTTTCCTCATAGCACTGGAGCATAAAATTCTGTGTTGTTTTAACTAAGATCTACAGAACAAGATAAAATTAATGACTATCATGACTTTGTATATTTAAGCTTTATGACTGCAACATTCTCAAATATTTTCTGAGGAATATTGATTGAGTGGAGTTAGATACATTTTGCTATGAGTGACCAGAAGAAAGTATGTAGCAGATACTTTGATTATTGGAATGGACGATTATACCTCCAAATAATCTACAGACATTGTGACTGGAAATACAGTAAGTGTCAGCATCGAAGTAAGTTACAATCAAATAAATTCAAAAATGTTTCCAAGTTTAAAATAAATGCAATATTCACAATGATTGAGAGATTGTACATTGCAATGTCCTTGCAGTATTTATTGCACATAAGCATAATTCCATATTTGTAGCCCTTACTGGATTACACAATTATTAGATATAAGATATGTTAGCAATAAAGGGAATTAAAAATACATATTCGTGAATTTGAGAATAATGAGATATCCCATCTTGATATTAGACTGAGTAATATGTAGAAATGAAGAGTAATATTGTAGGGAAAAGTAATTGGAGCTCTCTGAATTTCAAAGGCTGAGATAATTGTTATATTTCACCTGAGCAAAAATCAGACATCTGCATTGAATGTTGCCAGGGATATTCTTGGTCGTTTGGTATGTGCATGTGCCTGAACAAATAGGTATTAATATAGTAGCATTGACAATCAAAAATAGTGATTGATTATTTTAAACACCGCATTTTAAAAAGTCTATGTAAAATTGCTGTTCAATTATTGTAATTGATAATTGCTTTTAGAATCCTAACAGATAAATTGACTTAATATTTTTGAAAACACTTTTCTCTGATGTTGATTGGATATTCATTAAGATTAGAGACCTGAAAATTAAAGCATAAAACTTCGCTCTATGATGTGAAAAAAATCATTCAGAAGCAATTGAAAAAAAAATGATTTTGTTTAAAAATGCAGGCATTGCAAGATTTATATGCTTCCAATAGTTTTCTTGAAGAGTCATGTCAATTTTATTGATCTAATTTTTATCACAATAAATGTTTTGACATTTATTTCAGAATTAGGAGGAACATAATTTGGCCATGGAAGGGACTATTACTGTGAACAAACATAGAGTCAATGAATTTCATCTGGAAAGGAATTCTCATAATTGTGTGATTATTGTTCACTGACATCTAATATGGGAGGAAAAGGAGAATTGTCAACATTTCCAAGCAATATTTTTCTTATAGTGAAATGAAAATAAAAATCATTTTGGAGGGCAATTCGTTTGAAAAAAGGAAACAGTCATTTGATTGAACATTTGAGTTGAAGACTCGTTCCCGTTTCCCCATTGTAGTCTTTACAATAATTTAAAACTTCGTGTTGGTTGAACAAAAGAACAAATTGGTAAAATCAAAATGTTTTCTTGTACACTAAAAAAAGTAAATGTAAAGCAATTTTATCCTGAAAATTATATCGCTCTGAATGTAATCATTTCACACACAATAAATGATTATGTTGAATTGAAATGTCATCATAGCTGTAGAAGTGTTTTCCCATGACAGGGAATGAAGACTCAGGAGGCAGGCTGAGCTGAGGCATGTGCAGCTAGCAGTTAATGAAGAGATCATCCCCCGAGGCCAATCATGGAAGGGAGATCCATGACACACTGTAACATATACAGTAAAAAGCAGCATTTTATGGACTTTCTGCATCACAATGGCCACATGCAATGTGGTTACAGCCCTTCCCTGCTCATCCAAACACCCAATTGAATCATATAATCGCAGATGGGCATTCTCATGGACATCCCCAGATTCCAATTGGGAACTTTCCATGCGTCTTATTGACATAGATTCCAAAGTTATTCCTGAACTCTCTCGGGCCTCTTAGGATACCTTATCAGTTGGGAAATTTTGAATTCTGCTAGTCGTTATATTTTATTTTATCAAAACCAATTACTCCTTATATTTTTCACTGTCTTAATTATGTATGTAGAAAGAAATAGAAAATACAGTTAATTTTAGCTTACTTGCTATAAGATTAGTAATATGACTTGTGTTATAAAGTTCGTTATATTGTGTAAAATTATACAGCTACTCTTTCTGTCAGGACTTCATAATTAATGGGCAATCAACATCATACCGTGAATTTAATTCCTGAAACTAAGTAACTTCAAATCTCAGTCTAAATACTTTTCTATGATGTTTGTAGTAGGCATTGGTTACATGTATCAAACTTATGTTGCAAATTTCCCCTATTATACTCAAGAATCTGTAAATAGAACCTTTGTTTAATGTTCTGAGTAACTAAAATAATAGCTATATCTGACAAATGAACTCTTCTGTTGTCCTAATAGCTGCTTTGTGAGATAACTGGGCAGTACCCTGCAGCTGCTGTTTATTCATTTATTGGGACAATTATCCTTTCATTTATGAAGATCAGGATTGGTCATTTGTCTGTATGTCGGCATGCTCTTATAAAGAAATGTCTGGAATGTTGTAGTCCTGGTGTTGGACTCGGTCCATTGGTAGTGTGCTTTCTTTTAATTTAAGGCTGGAACAGAATGTTAGTCTAGTTTATCACCCCCTGACACTTTGTATTTTAGTTCTAAGGTAGGCTGCCTGTTTTTGAAAGTCAGGCATTTTGTATGAGCCGATATGGACCATTCTATTCCAGGTGGGGGAAGCCCAGAACAGCAAATCAACTAAGATTCAATTATTGAAATAAAAATCACCATTCGCTACCATTGGTATCTGTAAAATGCAATGCGTTCATGTTACTGAGCCTTAACTACACACTTAAAACTAGATACACTGGATTTGGTCAATTCTTAACTATTAGATATAAGCAACAATTAATCTTAAAAACATTTCGTAGCGAATTTAAAAATGATTAGAAATCTCATATAGCTGCCCGTCATGTGTAAAAATGAACAGCATTTATTGGAGTGTAAAATAATCACACCTCTCTTAATATGTCAGGATGAATATTAATCCAATGATTTCTGTGAACATTCAAATGAGAAGGGAACAGATGTTACCTGTGAGTGTTGGATAAGGAATCATTAATTAGTTTGTATTTGTGTTATCCTGGAATAAAAGAACTTTTTTTAAAATAATGACACTAAGAAATACTGGATTAAATTAAAATGTGAATTTGACGATGTTTGTTACAAAACCTAAACTGTGTGATTTTTGGAATGACAATGAATTGATAATTAATTTTAGAACTTTGGCAAAGTAAATGATTCAATATGTCTAAATGGATTTGCTCTGATGTTGAATAGATATTTCTTAATCTGTCAGCCGAGAATGCAAATTCTGGCATGATGATGTGGCAAGACATTAGACATTCAGTGAACATTGATCAGAAATGGTTTGTCATTCAAAATTCTCAGATCTTCACAATTTCTATACTTGGTTTCTCTACTTTTCTTCTGAAGAAATATAATGTATAATAAGAACAAATTCTGCATTGTACTTAATTCATGCAATTTTTCATCTCATCAATATTTAGACATTTGAGTCAGAATTATAAAGAAAGTAAGTCATAAGGGAGATTTATTTTCACAGAAGCATACAGTCAACAGCATTTATCAATGTATTTGTTTCGATGCTGTCTCTGAATAAACAGGTAAATACATTTAATGGGGATCTTTTGACAATGTAATGAGCCACAATTCAATTTTTATCATAATATTTGGCTTGGAAATCAGAAAAAAATCCTATATTCAGGACTTGCTTCATCTCGATACATGTTACGTGTAGTATCCTCAGTCATAAGAAATAAGGTGTCATCATGGGTCTGGGAAAGATATAGTGTGTAAATTATAATAAGGTTTCTCTTACGTATCTTTGGATCTGGTGAGACTGTGATGTTTGCTGTGATTATTCATCCTGAAAACAATAAGGCACGTACAAAACGTATTTCACCGAACAGTAATTTGGTAGTCTTGAAGACCATTACGAGTACTTTGATTTCAATAATGTTGAGCTGATTTCCATGATCTGGGAAATATTTTACAACATTTTACCAAAATTCTGGATTCTCAGCATTCAATGGGTTTCATGAAAACACCCTTCATTAGTCGTCATTATCAAGCGAGGTGTATAATGCTCAGGCACTGGCTGCAAGTCAAGGTGCCAGGAAGTCTGCATAAAACTCTTCAAAGCTCAACTCTCGGGCTGGTTGTGACTGGAACTCTCGAACCTTTGTGACCTCTTTGACTGGTCTTTCCACAATTTTCTGGAGCTGATTATTTTGTCTAATGTTTGCTTTAGTTTGGCCTTTTTAGCTCCGATTTCTCCAGCGGTAGGAATATTTAGAATGTTCAATTATGTGCGACAGGTCACTTGACGTTACTAGACAGGGAAAATATGATTGGGAGATGCCGGTGTTGGACTGTGGTGTACAAAGTTAAAAATCACACAACACCAGGTTATAGTCCAACAGGTTTAATTGGAAGCACACTAGCTTTTGGAGCGACGCTCCGTCATCAGGTGATCACCCGATGAAGGAGCATCGCTCCGAAAGCTAGTGTTTTTCCAATTAACCCTGTTGGACTATAAACTGGTGTTGTGTGATTTTTAAATTTGTACACCTCAGTCCAACACCAGGATTCCGAAATCAAATCAACCATGAGTTCATTGAATGGTTGAGCAGACTCCTTGCGCTGAATAGCATACTTCCACTTGGTTTAACATTTCGTCTAACGCCTTATTTTATTCATAAGTTCAGAATTGTGAGGAGATGGGATGAAGTGACATAAAAGGTTTATTGAACAGATCAGACACAGCAGGAACAAGGCTCATAAACTCAGGAAGAAGAAATATGCTGTGGCCTGGGGCAACAAATGACACTGGGCCCAGCACAGGTGGCTGTGTACAGAAGCTGTGATTGCTGAAGAAAGTTGCTAGATGTTATACAGTTGGCAAGTCAGTGATCACGCTGGATGATGGATCGTTGTATGGTTCACACACAGCAGAAAGTTGTGAAAGAATGAAATGTTTGTTTCATTGGAGACATTTTCTGTGGTTCCAATTCCGATTGACTGTTTGAAATACTGATCAGATTTTTGTGTGAAGTGTTAGGTCAAAATACTCATGAACAACCCCACTAGATAAGCCTGTGCTCCCGATCTGTAGGTTTTTTTTTCTTTCTTTCGATGTAAATTCATAGAAAGACAAGATGGAATGTAGGGCGGAAAGAAAAATGGGTTCTTTCTCATTTCACCAATTTCATCTACAATTGAATAGAACGGCTGCTCTCACTCTTCATTTCGACTTTAATGTGGTGTCGATTATTTGTGAATCTCCCGTGCAGTGAAGGGCAAGAACAAGATTCTCGATCCAGTGTATACCAGAGTGTGAGCTGCAAATAAAAACTGCCAGAGAGGTACATAAAGTTAGCAACCAGAGTGTGACTCGAACCTGTGAATGTAGAGCACAGCGGTATAATTACCCACCACCATAATCCCTCGGTCCCCACTGCACATTTTGTAGAGGGGTGACATATGACCACACCATTGTGATTCTGCCTTCACCAGAATTATAATAACAGCAAATTCCAATAAATAGCCATGCTGGTCAGAATGAATAACTGTCATTGATACATTCTGAGTCGCAAGAATCGCTGATTTGTTCGTTTCATTTTAATTTTGCTGAAACCTCACCATGTTCATTAATAATCAGAAGTGAATTAGATATATCTCATTGGAACGATTAATGTTGTATTCAAATTTGCTCGGACTTTATTTCAGCTTAAGGAAAATACTGCTAAGAAAAACAGAGTGTTAAAGTGCAAAAGAAAACCCACCAGTTTTGTTGCTCGTTGCTTTGGCAAATTTCACAGAGAACTACATGGATCAAACATCATGGTGTTTGTTCTCACATCCTGACCGCATGTGATGAAAGCAGGAAGTCGTTCTCCAAGCAACTGGTCACTTCCTATTCATTATGTAATATCTTCCATTCACAATAAATAAAAAAATCCACTCAGTTCCATTTACAATGTTTTTGGAACCAAATCTTATTCAGCTGCACACATTAAAGGAATTTCTTTACATTTAAAGTCAATTAACTTAGACATTGTTTCCCCACAACGTCCGACCGACTACACCCCATCCCTACACCTTTACCTACCCACACGCTGTGTCTCTCCTTGTGAAATTTATTCCTTGCATGTCAACAAAAGTGCCTTTCCAAATATTTTGAAAACCAGATTCTCGGAGTGACAGCGATTCTGTTCTCATCATTTCTTTCTCCTTCAAAGGTTTGATTAAAGGTATTGAACACCTGATATCTAGATGTTTACTTACTTGAAAGATGGAATTTTCCACCTATTTACTCTGACCAAACATTTCATAACCTGCAAAAAAAAACATTAAGTCTTCCTTGGTTCAAGGCTAACTGTTCTCAGTTTTCCAAGAAGACAAGTGAATAAAATCTCATCTTCAGTACACCCCCATCAGCATCTTCTCTAATAGCTTTACACCCCAGTAAACCCCGTCATTATCAATTCATGGAATCACAGAACCCTACATTGCAGAAAGAGCATTTCAGTCAATCGGGCCGGTATCGACTCTCTGAAGAGCATCTCACCTAGACCCACCTCCCCTCCCTATTTCCATATATTTCACCTGAAGAAGGGGAATCCATCCCCCTTATGATTTCAAATCAACCTGTTGGAGTATAATCTGACGTCCAGTGATTTCTGACCTTATCCCCACATTTCCCATGGCTAATTCACTTAACTTACTTAATTCACTCCCTGGACACGAGAGGGCAACTTAACTTTGCCAATCAACCCAACCCTCCCTCTGAAAACCAGTGCGAATTACTGAGAAAATGTTCCATCATACTGAGTAAATGCTGTATCATTTCGCAATGGTTTTATACCCTGGTAACAGTCTCATCAGAATAAATGAACCCAAATTCAATGTATCGAAATGGTACTCTGTCCTTTACAATTTCATTCGTGCTGCGGGAAATGTTTCTGCACTCATATTTGAATGTGTTTACGTTGTTTCTTCCTCAGCTTCCTGCTTCTAGTAAACACTTCAATCCGGAACAAGGCTGTCAAATACTTTTCATTCCAACACAGTCACAAGGTGAAGTTTGCAGAAGGCACATGTTTGGCCGTTCACTGACACACAGCCTTCCTGAGAGCTGCAGTCCTTTCCCACCTTTATTCAGGCAGCACTGTCCTTCCTGCGACATGCCCCATCTAGAATAGAAGGACAGGTATCAATACCCGCACTTGGGAATGGAGCGACAGTTTTAAAATATTTACACTGTCCCCAGTGGAGAATTGAGCCCTGTGACAGGCGGGGATACTCACTACTATACTACCGAGAACAAGAGTGTCAAAGGAGGCCCTTCAACCAATTGTGGCCACACTTCTCAAATACAAATGCCTAATGAACTGAATCACATTTCACAATTCTTACTCCACAGCCTTATATGTCTTGGCATCACAAGCTCACATCTGAATATTTATTCAGGTTGTAAGGGTTTCTGTCGCTCTGAACAATGCAGACAGTATATTCCAAATTCCAACCACCCACTGGCTGATAAAGCTTTTTCGTACATCTTCGCGACTGCGCCACTCAGTTCCTCTGATTCTGGGGCTGGGAATTGGGACTATGTGGCAGCAGTGGTTACTGCCTTGTTTGGGGAAACTGGTGAAGTAGCCAATGTTAAACTGCATTACGATTGAAGCATACATTTCAACAACACCTGCACTGTCCCCGGAGTTTTTGATGTTTTGGAGAAATCTACTTATCTCAGCCTTCAGCATATTAATGATGGAATCACCACAGCCACTGGGGGAACTGATATTAAGCGGTCAGCCCATTCTGAGTTCCCACATATCTGCCACTATTCGCTTAGCACTGATATTGTGCATTTGGTGCGCTGCCTAATATGTCCTATGAGACTGTACTTATTGCACAGTGACAGCGCACTCATCTGTGCAATGCTGTGATCGTATAGTGGTTAGTACTCTGCGTTGTGGCCGCAGCAACCTCGGTTCGAATCCGAGTCACGGCAGTAATTGCTCTATCTACTCCAGCTCTTGGGAAACACAAAGGAATCAGTTGTTTGGATAAGGTAACTTTTTCCAAGGTGATGATCTTTTCCCTTCAAATTCTGCTCGCTCACATCTCTGTATTTCATATGTCAGAATTCAAATCCACCCGTTCTCAGAGATTTCACTCCCTCCTACGATCACTAACTGAACTTTTCATCCCACACCCCCATTACATTAATTTAGAGATGCCGGTGTTGGACTATGGTGTAAAAAGTTAAAAACCACACAACACCAGGTTAGAGTCTAACAGATTTAACTGAGCACTGGTTTTCTGAGCGCTGCTCTTTCATCGTGTGGTTGTGGAGTCATTTCCTATTTCATTAATGCACTGCAGAATCCAACACAGACTCTCACATTGATACCATTCAGTCTGTGCTGCTGCGGTCACTGTTGCTGGGTGAACGTGTCCCAACCCCACCATCGGGACCTGCAGATCAGTTGATCCATTTGGTTACGGCTGTTGTGAGGCGAATCCTCAGGAAGCAGCTTTTACTGATATGGACTTGCGATTATGGGCGGTCAAGCTCAGGAAAATGATACAGGACAATATCAAGGAAAAGCGACTTCTTTCAGAAAGATTAGTTTCACGGGTTTTCTGCAATGGCCGAGCGCTTTTACCACTGGACTGTTAACTCAGATACCAAGCAAATTAACCAGGGACCCGGGTTTGACTCCAGCCATGCCAGGTGTTAGAATTGGGAGACAATACATATCTGGAATTACGAATCTAATAACACCTATAAATACATGGCCAATTGTTGAAAAAAACAAAACCATCGTGTTCACTGAGATCCTTTGAGGAAGGAACCTGCTATTCTTACCTGGTCAGGCCTCGATGTGACTCCAGACTCACTGCAATACGGTTGAGTCTCGACTACCCGCTGTGCAATTAGGAATCGCAATCAATACTCCCGAGACAGCGACGCCCTCATTCTGTAACAGAATAGGAAAAAAAGTTAATTTAGCTCTCGCTAGATTACTGTGTGCAGTTCTGCAATTCACAGTATAGCAATGATGTGATGGCACTGCGAACGTTGCAGGAGAGATTCAATGGGATATTGTCTGGGCTGAAGAGTTTCAGTTAAGAGGAGAGATTGGACAGACTGGGGTTGTTTGTCACCGAGCAGAGGAGATTGGAGAAGACATGACTGAGATGTACAAAATAATGAGGGATATGGACAGGATGGACTGAAAGAAGCATTTGTTATTGATAGAGGGATTGAACACCGGAGCCAACAGATTTTGGGAAAAGGCAGAAAGATTTGATTGTATGTGCGGAAACGGTCAGAGAGGCGGAAACTCTTTTAACCTGAAAAAAATTCAGATGTGAATTTGTGATGCCAAGACATATCAGACTATGGGCTAAATCATGGAAATCTTGTTTCAGGTCGTTAAGCAGTTGTGTTGGACAAGTGCGGCCACAACAGGCTGCAGGGCCTCCTTCGATGTTGTTCTCTTCCACAGTATCGGGATTAGTGTCCCCGCCTGTCACTGGGCTCAATTCTCTGCTGGGGGGATCGTGAATGTTTTAAACATGTTGCTCTGTTCCCCAGTGAAGGTTATTAATGCCTGGCCGTCCATTCTCGATTGGTTATGTCACAGGAAGGACAGTGCTGTCAGAATCAGCTGGGGAAGGACTGCAGCTCCTGGGGAGAGAATGTGTCAGTGAAAGTGCAAACACGTAACTTCTGCAAACTCCACATTGTGTTTGTGTTGCAATGAAAACCATCATATAGAGTTTTCCTGACTGTGTGTTTATATAAAGCAGCAATCTGAGGAAGAAAACAGAGTAAACCCATTCAGATCTGAGTGCAGAAACATTTCCAGCAGCACTAATGAGGTTGTACAGCGCAGAACCGCGTTTGGATGCATTGAGCTCGGTTTGAGGGCGCAGCTTGCTTTCACTCGGCTGAGTTGCAAGTGTATAAAGCCATTAAACATGATACGGATAGTGTTCAATATGATGGTACCTTTGCTCATTGGTTCGCACTGCTGGTAAGTCTGTAGGTTAGGTGGATTGGCCGTGTTAAATACGTTGATGTGTTCAGGGAGTGAATTCAGTAAGTTAAGTGAGTTAGCCATGGGTAACGCAGTGATAAGGTCAGCAGTCACATGATGCCAGGTTTCATTCCAACAGGTTTATTTGAAATCACAAGCCAGAGGCATGCCAGGATAGAGACGGGAGCTAGGTCTGTTTGAGATTCTGTTTCGACTGTCCCTACAGACCTGATCGGCTGAATTGTACTTTCTGCATTGTTGGGAATCTGTGATTCTATCAGAGAGGACACTGCCAGCTCTTACTGGGCTGCTAAGACATTAGAGACGATGCTGACGGCGTTTCGTGGGGATGTAATTTTATTTATTTGTGTGTTGAAAAATTTGAAACTGAACCAAGGAAAACCGAATGGAAGTTTTCCAGAGTATTTGAGGTTTGGAGAGAGTAAATAGGTGGTAAATTCTCTCTTTCAATTTCGCAAATTTCTGAAAGTCAGGCTTTCAAAACCATCGATGTAGAGCAAAGAAATAATGAGAGCAGAATTTCTGTCACTCTGAAAATCCATTTCCAAATATTTGGAGAGACACATTTCGAGACACAGAAGCAGTGAGTTACACCAGGAGAGAGAAAGCCTGTGGCCAAGTAAAAGTTTAAATGTGGTGTGTGTGTGTGGGGGGGGGGGGGGGGCAGTTGGGGGGCAGTGGAAGGTGTGAGGAAACAATGTCTAATTTGGACGACTTTAGATGTAAAGAAATATCGGAAACGTATACAGCTGAATAATATTGAGCAAAGAACCATCGGAGTTTTGAAAGATTTATATTAATATTCTACATGAAACATTATAAATAGAACTGAGCAGATTTTGTATATTGTCAAGGAAAGATATTCCATAATGAATAGGAAGTGACCTGTCTCTTGGAGATCGATTTCCTGCTTTAATCCCACGCCTTAAAGATGGGAGGACAATCGGCATGATGTTGGGTTCATTTGATACCCACTGAAATCTGCCAACGTAACCGAGCATCAAAACTGGCATCTTGTTTTGTAGTTTAACTTTCTGTTTTTCTCAACAGTATTTTCTTTAAGCTGAAATAAATTCGGAGCAAAACTGAATGCAACATTAAACGTTCCAATGATATAAATCCAATTCACTTCCGATCACTGCAATGAACAGAGTGAAGTTGCAGCAAAATTAATAAAATGAAACGAAGAAAACTGCATTTCCGGAAATTTTACCCAGTTCAGGTTCAGCCATATGAGAAAGCCCATGGAGCTAAAATATCACCTTCACTTCTCTCTCCATATATACTTCTTCACGTGAGAGAGAAACTGTCTGAAGAAATTATGCGTCAAGACTAAATATGCGTGTGAATGTGACGGCAATTTCATGTTTGCTGTTTCATTCTGAGACAGTTCCGACTCGGAATGAATCAAGCACAGGTATTCCTTCCAAGGACGAGGTCAATTCTTTGGATTTTGCTGGTATTATTATTCGCTAAAAGCAGAAACATTATGGTGTGGATTCGATTCCTCTCAGGGAATTTCTTATCCCTTGGGTGCACCATATGTAATCTTGATGTGGTCACATGTGAGCCCCTTTGCAATGGGCTGAAGTGGCCCAGAGGTGAAGGCGACGGGTTGGTCTTTCATTGCGCATGTGTGGATTTGAATCCTACTCTGGCTGTTACTTCTATCAAAAACAGCTGTGGTTTTCGTTTGTGCCTCGTATCTTTAGTATACATTGGATGGAGAATCTTGCTCTTGCCCTTCATTGCACCGGAGATTTGTGATAAATTGAAACCTCATCAAAGTCGAAATAAAGCAATTTGTTTCCGTTGTAAGTTTTATTGGGATAATGAAAAGGAGTGCAAACGTTTCTTTCCTCCTATCATTCCATCTTGACTTTCTATGAATTTACATCGAATGAAAGCAATACAAATAAGGAGAGATCAGGTCCAATATTTTATCCAGTTGGATTGTGAATTTCAATGTAACACACCACACAAACTTTTGATCAGTATTTTAAACAGTCAATTGAATTGGAACCGCAGAAAACTTTTCCAATGGAATGAGCCTTTCATTCTTTCACAACCTTTTGCTGTGTGCATCACACCGGCATCCGGCATCCAGCGTGATCACCAAGTTGGCAACAATATTAGATCCACCAATTTACTTTAGCAACCACAACTTCTGCACATACACATCTGTGGTGTGCGCAGTGCCATTTGTTGTCTCCAGGCCACAGCACATTTCTTGTTTATGAGCTGATGAGCCTAGTTCCTGATCTGTCTGATCAGTTTGAGAAACCTTTTCTCTCACTTCATCCCATCCCCTCAAAATTCGAAACTTATCAACAAAGTAAGGCATTAGACCAAATGATGCAGTTGTGGAATCGGCCATTCAGACCATCGAGTCTGTTCGAACATTCAATGGACTCATGGCAGATCTGATAATCTTCAACTCCATTCTCTTGCATTGCCTTGACAAAGCGTTATCGTCTTTCTGATCTGTCTGGCACAGTTTGAAAATACACAACAACTCAGCCTCAACAACAGCCTCGGTAAGGAGTTCCACTGATTCACTGGTCCCTGAGCAAAGAAATGACTCCTCATTTCTGAATTAAATAGGCAAAATCTAATTCTGAGTTCATGCCCTCTGGTGTTCTCCTCATACCAGAGGGTAAACCATCTGCCCATAACTGCCTTGTCAAGATCCCATGAATATTGAACGTTTATAAATGTTATCATGTGATTATACAGGTCCCTTCTGCCTCCTTTGTTTCAAAGAGGATAATCCCAGACGAACCAATCATTCCACGAAGCTCCGTTTTCTCCTGTGTTGACAATATAACAGAGGCGGAAAGATTACAGTGAATGCGTGGAAATACGTTTGCAAGCAGTGGGTGGCTGAAATCTGAAACACAGTGTATGCAAGGATCGGAGAGGCTAAATCCACATAACTTTCCGAATTATTCAGATGTGAATTTGTGATGCCAAGACATACAAGGCTCTGTATCAAGTGATTTAAAAAGGAGTTCAGATAGCTAAGCGATTGTGATTGAGCAATACAGATACTCAGTTACAAGAGTGGGTTATTAATACCTGTCTTTCCAATCTCGAACGGACATGTCAGAGTAAGAACTGTGCTGTCTGAATCAGCGTGGGGGAGTGCTGCTGCTCCCGGGGAGACACAATGACAGGGACTGTGCAAACACGTGACTTCTGTAAGCTGTACCTAGAGTCGGTGTTGGAATGAAAATCATTAGGTAGTTTTGATCGTAGTGAGGTGTTTACTTATAGATGGTAGCTCAGGAAAATATACATTCTACTGCCCTTTCCCCACTCGCTCATACCACTGAATACCGCCACTATGTAGGACAATTTCTCTCTGAGCACCATCATCCAGTCCTCCTTGGCCCCCAACACTTCCCCATATGGCACAATTACACGAAATCTCAGAAGATGCAATGCTACTTGTTTACGATGTCTCTCATCACTGTGTAAAGTTCCAGTGATTTATCTGCCTCTCACTCAATTTAGCAAACTGCATTTCCTGCTCACAGTGTGATCTCGTCAAGACTGGGGAGAGAAAAACAGAATGGGTGACAAATTCGAGTACACCTATATTCTGTCTGCAAACAGAAAAAAGAACTTGAGCTTCTAGATTCCTGTCACTGCATACTTCCACTGTGTTCCTATGCCTCCATGTCAGTTTGGTCTGCTGCAGAGCTCCGCATGGCCTGTACAAGTTGGAAGAGTGGCACGTCATTTCCGAATGAGAGACCGTGCAATCTTCAGTACCCAACATGGAGTTCAATCATTTTAGACCCTGCCCATCTTCTTTCACGTTCCTGCCCCATCTACACATACCATTCATTCCAAAGGCGGATGGTTTGGCTCGAAAATTTCTCCCCAGATGCACTAGACCTGCAGCTTTTGTTCCGATATTTCTACATTTCTTTTGATAACTTTATTCTGTTGTGATTGCCAGCCTTCAGGAAAAGTGCGTTTGGACGGGATTGTGGTCAGAGGAGATTTATCAACGTGGTGCCTGAGCTCGACCATTGCCCCTGCGAAGATAAGCGAAAGTGAGGGCTGCAGGTGCTGGAGCTCAGAGTCGAGAGTGTAGTGCTGGAAATGCACAGCACGTCAGACAGCATCTGAGGAGTAGGAAAATCGATGTTTCGGGGAAAAAAAACACCGACATTCCATTGTCGGCCGATGCCTGGAGGAAGAAAATCTTTTGTTCCACCTTAGGACCCTGCAACCATACGGGATAAATGTGTATTTCAACAGCTTCCTTATTTCACCTCCCCCAACATTATCCCAATCCCAAGCCTCCAGCTAGCCACTGCTCTCTGGACCCGGCCATCATTGCCCCTCCGAACTACCACCTTCTACCTCTCTTCATCCATCTATCGGTTTCCCAGCTACCTGACCACCAACCCCATTCCCCTCCCTCAGCCCCGACTCAAAAGCCTCATTCCTGATGAAGGGCTTATACCCGGAACATCGATTCTCCTGCTCCTCGGATGCTGTCAGACGTTCTGTGCTTTTAATGTACTACACTCTCGCCAATGCAAAGATAGATGAGCTCGACTGGGGCTCTCTATCTGAGAGCGGAGAAAGCTGAGAGAGAAATTGATTAACGTACACAGGAATGGAATTGATATGTTTGACAGGAATAAACTTCTTATGGGAAGGGTAAATAACCAGGGTTATAGATGAAACGCTACAGGGAGGATGTTCAGTGAAGATTTAGGAAGAATATTTACATCCGGAGAGGGTTGTTTGTCTGGAACTCACTGTTTGAACGTGTGGTAAAGCTAAGAGTCATCCAAATACTTCAGGAGTATTTAGCTGAACACTTGAGGAGCTAGAGCATGCACGGATAAGGAGCAGGTACTGGAAGGTGGGGCGAGGATAAACAGATATTTATTGAAAGACTTGAATACTGTAACTTTCGGTGCAGTAAAATGGAGGCTAGCGCAGCTCAGTGGCACAATGAAAGACGTGGTGGACATCTACTGCATTGTTAAGATCGCGATTCACAGTTTGTGGGTTTGATTCCCGCCAGAATCGCAATTTTGTTCAGATTTCAGTTGATTCAATTATTGTTCTGCTGCTTCATCGTCAGTTCCCATCGTCTGGAGTTCTAGTCCCTGCTACTGACCAGAGAAGGTTCCTCACTTTCTTGGTGGTGAGTTTTAAGAAAATCATATCAGTTGAAATATGATCAGCCAGCAATCGGCTGCACATTCACAAAACCCACTGCAGATGCCCACTGTCTTTCAACACAGTTCCCTCCCACGGTTGCACAGAGTGTTTCGATTTATTCAGTGTCTTTTTCCCTTTGGGTGATAGGTTGATGTAGATGGCTGGGAAAAGACATTGACCTGTTCGATCAGCTGTAATTATGTCAAATGGCGGGGTAGCGCTAGCGGGTGACATGGTCCCCTCCTATTCCTCTCAGTCTGTGCTGTTTCTGACAGAGGGTTTTAAACCATAGCATGATGTGGACAATGTGAATCTACACCACGGAATACCAAGGTCCTCCCCTTTATCCCACCGCTCTCACAGCTGCTGTTGTAGCTTCAGATCAGACAGTGGAGGATTCTCCCAGGTGCTCTTTCAAGCTGCATCCTCCTCCACACAGGTTTCCAACTAGACACATGGAGCAAACTGCCGGTTACATATTGGGGATTCAGGGACAGATTTCCCTTTTTCTGACTAGAGTTCTGACCACGATAATAAACATGAATTTCGGGCGTTCTGTATCTTAGTCTAGATTCTTATCCCTTTACAATTTAAACTGAAATTCAATTTACTCTTGCATGTCATTCTTATGTCTTCAGTATTCATGAAAACTGTGCATTATGTCCTTGGATGAAGCCATGGTGAAGATTAATGATGAGAGCAGTGTGTTTCATATTGTCTGTAGGATCTTACAGAAGCATGTTCATGAAGTGTGGTTGAATCGAATTCTGTGCTGAATTGAAGCCGACCGAGTGAGAAGACCTGTGATAATGTAACATTTTCTGTATACAACGCAGCGACCCTTGGAAACCCAATTTTCAATCAAGTCTATTTTCACAACATTTTTTCTGTATCCCATTAAATCAGTGAGTATTAAAAGGACTCAGTCCCGTTCCTGGTCATTGTGACCAAACGACCAAGGCAATCGATGGCAATGACAATGATGCTTGACATCTACAGGTGCATTACTACTCACTAGAGTCACATTGTATTACAGATCACGTAAGCAGAGGAGATGATAATCCTTCTGGCACCCTGAGACAGTGCGACAATTAATCCCACGTTGTTAATCTCACTCTAAACCAAAAACCAGTTAGCCAGCGGACTGAGCTAACCGGCTTCCATTTAATGTAAAGCTAAAACAAACAGCTCAGCACATCAACAATCTGTAGTAATTCACAATTGAGTGGGTTGGTTTCTGAAAATTAAACGTACCTTCTGAACAATGAGTGAGGCTATTCCAAGATTGCCTTCTCTGACTGCACTGGGACATGACTGATGTTCTCTATGCTATGGAACTGTCAGTGTTCGAGTTGGATAGACAAAGTTAAAAATTACACAATATCAGGGCATAGTCCAGCAGGTTTGTTTGGAAACACTAGCTTTCAGAGAGCCGCTCCTTCATCAGGTGGGTGTCTTTCTGCAGAAACCTGATGTGTGTGTCAATATGCGCGATCTCTTGGAAGGTCATCTGTACTTTAACTGACCGTTCGTGGTGTCGATGGTATCCATGACTTAGATGTGTTGGTGTTGGACTGGGGTGGACAAATTTAAAAATCATACAAAGCCAGATTAGAGTCCAACAGTTGACAACCACCTGATGAAGAAACAGTGCACTGAACACTGGTGCTTCCAAACATGCTTGTTCGATACAATCTGATGCAATGTGATTTTTAACATTGAGAGCTCTTGGTAATGTTTAACTGATCGAAGACAGAAAACGAATTTTCGTTCGTGGAGATGAAAATTTCAAATATTTTCCACCTCAGTGTAACAAAAAAAAAGGTTTGGATGTGTGCTGAATCTCCACAATGCGCTTGCACCAAGCAAAAGTTGAACCTGCACCCGCCTGATCCGTAGCCAGCTATAAGAATGGCTGTACCACTGGCCAGATGCGTAGCTGAAATTTTACACGCTGCAGAGCTGTGGTGCTGACAATGACATGAGCAATAACAGTAACAGTCACAAGGTGAACAAAGAACAAAGATAATCACCATCAATGATCTATTTCAAATTGTCTTAAAAAAACTACCATTCACAATTTGAGCAGCCAATCAATGAGGTCGCAGCTGATCAAGAAAATTGCAACTTACTTTGATGCATTTTCACCATAATTAGAGGTAAACTCCAGTCTAATCATAACATCGCATATTCCCATTAATTTTCAGATTTAGATTACGTTAATGACCTGTCCGTATTTCCAGGAAACTGAACAACATGAAACGAGTGAAAACGTCCTTTCAGTGATATAATCCAATGCAGAGTCGGCCAGAAAAGAAAAGACAAAGACATGAAACATTACTCCCATTTCTCTCTCTACCAATGCGTTTTCCTGAGTTGGATATTTGCAGGACTTGTCTTTAGTCTCGAAAGTATTAATTATTTTCTTGGGAAAGTTTCTTCATAAATCAATTAACATCTGAGTTTTGAAACCTGTTTTACTTCAGATTAAAATAGTTGAATATCCTTTCCCCAAGCCTAATGTCCCAATCCTCCCTTCTCTTCCATGTAAATACCAGCAGCTCCAGGTGAGGTTGGAGCCCCCAACCTGACGTTGCAATGCTCCTTGCTGCTCCATGTCAATAGGAGATTCTCCAATTTAAGTTGGAGCTCCCAGTCTGATGCCTTAATGCTCCCTGCTGCATGCCAATAGAAGCGGTCCAGTTGAGGTTGGATCTACCACTCTCATGCCCAAATGCTCCCAGGTGCTACGTGTCATTAAGAGCTGGTCCTTGTGAGGTTGGTGCTCCCACTCTGATGTCCAAATGCTCCTTCCTCCATGTCAATAGAAGCGGTCCAGTTGAGGTTGGATCTATCACTCTGATGTCCCAATGCTTCCCGCTGCTACTTGTCATTAAAAGCTGCTTCAGGTGAGAGTGGAGCTCCCAGACGGATCTCGCAAAGCTCCTTGCTCCATGTCGACTGAAGCTGCTTCAAATTAGGTAAGATCCCGCAGTCTGATGTTGCAATGCTCCCTGCTGCTTCATGTCAATACAGGCTGCTCCAGGTGATGCTGGATTTCCCAGTCTGATATCTCAATGCTTCCTGCTGCTCCACGTCAATAGAGCTGCTCCGGGTTAGGTTGGATCTCCCAGCCTGCAGCCCCAATGCTCCCTGCTACTCCAAGTAAATAAAAGCTGCTCCAGGTGTGGTTGGAACTCCCAGCCTGCTGCCCCAATGCTCCCTGGTCCATGTGAGCAGACGCTGCTCCAGATGAGGTGGGAGCTCCCAACCCTTGCAACTCACACACCTCTATACCAACTTAGAAATAGTGCCCATTGACCATTTCCACCAAAGTAGCCATTGGTGGAATATCCGCATCATGTGAATTTAATACTGGTTTTCGTCAGCACCGAATCATTACTTCCAAAAGACATTCTTTCTTAAATATTGTTTATCATGTGCATATTGCAGTCGATCCGAAGTTAGATAATGGTGCTAATTGATGTATGCTCAATAAACATTACATCATGTTTTTCATGTTTAGTAACTGCCAATTAGCAAGGGCAATGTTTGAAATGAAATCACACTTTTCATCCAGGTGAGGGAATGTGGTTTGTATTATTTAAAATGAACTTGTCCACTGTGTACAATGATGAAATAGATCTAACACTTTCAAAGCAAACTTGGTTACGTTGTCATCCATCTTGACATGTGCTGTCCTCTTCTTTCAACCACACGGGTATTAGAACGAAACGTCTGTTAATGACATGCGTATAAAGACACACTAAATCATTTTTCATGCTAATGCTGCATGAATTTGCGATTATTGATCCACAGTTTAGGTTCAGTCCCTGCAGTGAACATGCTACTTCTCCAGTTGTTCATTGTTCAATGTGATGCATCCAGTGTGTGCATAACGTTTTGAAGCTTGCTTCCCACATCTTTTGTTTATCTGTGCCTTGTTCCCAGCCTTCATCAATGGCGAGAGCAACGGGCGAGGAAGAGACCAATGTGTAAGTCTCTCCGTATCCATGCATGGCACCCATATCTGCAAATCTCTTCTGTGCATTTACAGCCATTTCTCGGTGCCCCAACACCCACGCCCTGCCCCTTTTGAAATATTTCCATTATTTTGTGCTGTCTCTCTGTGCTTTTCTCACCACGATGAATAACTTCTACTCAACATGCTCCAGATTTCATTAAGAATCCCATTACATAAACATGCCCATCGCATATCTTGTATTTTGGTTTTCCTGGATCTCTTTCATATGATAAAAGGTCACAGCAGCTTGACTTGAAAAAGAAAATCGCGTTACTTTTCATTATCCCAATGCAATCTACGTTTCAATGCAGTTTAAGCAACTGACTCAAATTATTCTTTGAGATTTTATAATAGCGTCGATGCATATAAATTGACCAATGAAGTTCCAATTTCAATAAGACAGGAGTGAGCATGCAAGAATAGCAACAGTGAAAACATAGACGAGAGTGGGACTCGAACCCACACGTGTAGAGCACAAGAGGTTAGCATTCCATGGCCTTAACCTCTCGGCCACCGCGTCACATACGTAAACGTGTACATGAACTTATGAATAAGTGAATTGCGTAAATTTTGCCGAACAGCAGATATTTCTCCCTGGTCTGGTGAAATGTTAAATAGCACAGTACGGTCCCAAGACTATGGTCTGACCTCTGGGTTGTGGGGCAACGGCATTCCCACTGTGACACTCTGCTCACAGTGATCTGAACAAAAATGAAGAAAAGACTATGGAACAAAGTCTGTTGAACTTTGTGAAGATTTGAAGTCAACGGAATGAAGAACCCGAGAAAGCAGGATGTGTTCCTTCAAGAAAGAGTTGGATAGAGCTCATAAGGATAGTGGACTCAAGGGTTATGGGGATAAGGCAGGAACAGGATACTGATTGAGGATGATCAGCCATGATCATAATGAATGGTAGTGCTGGCTTCGAAGGGCAGAATGGCTTACTCCTGCACCTATTGTCTATTGTCTATTAAATTGCCTGTGAGGAATTGTTTTCCAGACTGGAGGAGAGAGCATAGTGATCAATGTCATTGTTTGGAACACCTTTCTTCTGCTCAGATGTTTTTGACACGCACCTCTGTACAGAACAGTCACTTTCAAAATCCTAAATAAGACTAAAGAGACAATTGAATTCAACAATGCAAAAACCTTGATCTGTATCATTTTCCTGGGTCATGCAACACCAAGTATGATCACAGCAACACAGTGAGCAAGTGTCAGAAGGAAAATGAGTGCAGTGCCAGAGAGAATGCTGGGAGCAGCAGTTGACACGCGGGGAAGTGCATTTCCCACAACAGGAACACGACCAAAAAGCGGACTGTGGTGGAAGAATTCAGAGCGGTTTTACACTTTGGAATTTGATACCAGAGACACAATGGAGATCTGCCATGGAGTCTGTTAAAGATGAAGATTTGAAGATTTCTACGGATGAAAAACAAAATAAAATGTTCATTGCTTAGTGAAGGCAAATGTTGCAATTATATATTTCAAAAATCTACCCATCTTTGCAATGAGTAGCTCACCATTTTCCTCACTCGGGGTCAGAACCATTGGTGAAGATGATCGTTTAATCCCCGTTACTAGCCATGGAATCAGAGAACTTCCGTTTCCCAAACGTTAAGGTACAACCAGGAATGTGGAGGTTAGCATTTATGTGTTGCTCCTGTGATGCAGGTGACAGTGCATGGTATCTCTGTGCCAGTATCGTGGGCTGTGCTGTGCCGAAGTTTTAAGTTTGAGCCTCACATGGAGCAGCTTCAATTATTCATTGTCTTGACGGGTCCGGATAGAAGGTGATATTGAGCAAAGCCAAGTTTATGGGAAAATACCCCTGTTTGTGGATTGAGAAATGAACTTTTTTGGATAATGACTCCTTGATCAACAAACATACCGCAAGTAGTTAAAACGTGAAGAGACATGTGTGGAGAGAGAGCCAAAGATGATTGTTCTGCAGGTGGATACCGTTTCCCATGTGCATTGCTTTAAATTTCGGTAAAATACATGTTGAACTGGTTTTATGTTACGCATTTTGTTGCAAAGTCACAAAGGTTATTGCAAAAATCAAAAAAAGAAAAATCACATTGGACCGATTGAATATTGTATTGAATTGAATTTTGGCCTGAGCATATTTTATCTTCAATGGCGTGCTGCAGAGAAGTACAGAGGGTTAACAATACAATACGACAGAGTCTTCTTGGTGCATTTCTTGGGTGGAGTAAAGAATGTACGAAATATACATAACATCATGTGAATGTGATCGAATCTTTAAAGTAGGTGTTGCAAATCCAAGTGACGATTCAATTCCGTCTCATTCGGATATAACTTCTGTCTGCAGTTATTTTAGGACATCAGCTCCGTTTACAGAGTTTCACCTTGAATAACACGCCACACCTTACCAATCCATGAACTTTTTTACTCAAGCTTAATTAGTTCTCCGTGTTCATGAAATGTCTTTGTGTCTGAAGTCAACCAAATTCGAAATTGTTACGCAACCACACTGACTTTCTCTCAATGGTAAATGCCCTCCTTGTATGTTTGTTCGTGTATCTTTTAAAACATTGTGAAATCAGCTTCTACGTTTTATTTCTGAAAAGTCGTTCACGATTTAACTAACTCTATTGATGGGAAGAAACTCTCATTCAAACTTTTCTTAATCATTCACAAATGGTTTTGAAGCTCTAACTAAAGTTATTGATTCACTCGAAAGAGGGGATTTCCCTGATTTAGTCATTCAAACCTCACGTTATGTGAAAATCTCATTTGTTGACTTCAAACTTGGGTGTTTCTGCTCCAGCATTTCCAGATCTCGTGAATAAACTCCCTCATTCTTTCCATCATCCCGTTTGCATCCTTTCTGATATTTTTATGTCTCAGTAAACAACGTCACTTGGCTTTCTAATATCTTGCTATCCAGGAAACAGCGTCGGTGTCCTTTCTAACCTCTTTACATGTTTTTGGTGGAGCATGAGGACAAGGATTACACACAATGCTCCCACTGAGGGTGACCTGAAGATTTTACAGTTACACTATGAACTCTTTGCTTTTTAAATATGACGTCACTATGTATAAACTCCACTCAGGTAAATTATTATCTATCCAGTTCATGAACATCATCTCCGTAGGATCGAAAATTATCTATCACTCCCTTTATTCTTCCATGAAATGTTTGAAAGTTTTGTAAGGCCAGCATCTCTAACTCCCCGTGCCCTGAGTGAGCCTCAACTATTTCTAAAGGCGACTCAATTTCAAATACTTCATAGTGTGTCTCCAGTCATTCCAGTGCAGACTGGTTCTGGACAGTAAATGTCATCACCAAAGGCCACCGTGGATCTGAAATCAAAGTTTTTTCACATAGTAATTGTCTTAGCTGTTGTGTATCGCACGTCCATGTTATTTTTCAATGTGTTCATCATTTCATGGGTCCCTGTATTGAATTCTACTGAATGATTAATTTGTGAATGGAGACTTTCCCTTCACCACTCATTCGAAACTCCATGGAACATTGAATGATTTTACTCATATGCTTCCAGAGGACAGTCCTGCCATCACTGGGATGAATCAGTGAACATTCCAGACGTATTCTTGAAGGCAAGGATTTCCTTCTCCAGTTTAGGGGATCATTACTGCACTGAATCCCATGTGTGCCTTCATTAAGATCAGAACAGTTGCAGCAAGATTTTAAAACTAAGATTTGGCAATCTGCTTGCATTGGCAAGAATAACATCGCATCCTTTTGGTTTTCTTTAAATCACTGACGAGAAGGAAAATGTAAACGGGGAGAGCGAGTGGGAAAGTGAGGCAGTTGCAGCTCTGGTGAAATTCTTTCTTTGTGAGTCTCTCAGCAACAAGAGATATGCAGGTGACTCATTCGTGAGAGCTCTTCACATCGAGAACAAAAAGCAACCAAGTGCAGTTAGCACCACTTCCGGAGTGGGGGTGGGGTGAGCAGTAACTTCTGTCACTATGTTCAGAAACTGCCTTTTCGATTTACTTGGACACAAACTGCATTTCTAAAAAGCACCATGGAGTTTAGCAAAATTTATTGAGTCGCTTCTTGTCGATTCCCACACAGGTTTCCAACTCAGTTGATATCCATGTGGCTCAAGTCCAGGTGTGAACATCTCTGCAGTAAATTGGACGGTTAAGGTAAAAGGCAAGGAAAGTGGCATCTCGAATAGAAACAGTTACTGAAACTATGCTGCACGGTATGATGTGGAACACGGCCTGCTCAGCTTTGTGCATTTTCCCTGTAGTCAACGAGCTATTGGAAAAAGAAAGGTGAAACGTAGAATGGCTTCAACTTTCAGTGCTGGATGCCACAGAGCCGCAACGCGCTCGGCTGAAGCTCGTTTCTGTAGTGTAGTGGTCATCACGTTCGCCTCACACGCGAAAAGTCCCCAGTTCAAAGCGGGGCAGAAACTGCTTTGTTCTTCAATTGCAGCCTTTTACACGGACAAGAACGGAGCTTTCTTGCTTGCTCTCCCATCTGCAAATCTGCCTTCGAAATGCTCGAACAAATCTGCTCTCTTTGTGAAATGTGATGCACTTCCATTTAATTAGTGAGCAAAGCATTGTAAAAGGCTTGTTCTGATCAGAACCATTGTAAAAACCTGGTTCTGATCATAAGTCATTCTGTTTGAGAGTGTAGTTACCGCGTTCTGATCCCTTTCCACGAAAAACTGTCCCGCATTTGCATTCCTTGCGCAGGCGGACCGGTCAAAGACAGGGAAGAAGCTGATGCGCTGGTGCTACTGATCAGCGCACCACTGATTCCTGAACTAGTCTGTCTGTCAAATGTAAACCAAAGTCGTCTCTGCAAGGCCTCATTTGGAAACTCTGTGTCGTTATTCAACGTGCGAGAATTGGCAGCAGAGGTGCTGAATCATGGTTTGGATCAGTTCGCACGTTAGTGACTCATTCAATCAGCAACAGCAATGAAAGAAATTGCACTCCCAGAGGAACCTCTGGACTTGTGGTTTCATAGCGTCGCTAGTATTAAGGTGAGCCCCGAGATCTAAGCCATGTTGGAACTGAAACGGAGGAATTGACAGAGAGGCTGCAGAATAACATCGCAACCTTTTGGTTTTCTTTAAATCACTGACGAGCAGGAAACTGTAAACGGGCAGGGCGAGTGGGAAAGTGAGGCAGTTGCAGCTCTGGTGAAACTCCTTCTTTGTAAGTCACTCAGCACCAAGAGACGTGAAGGTGACTCATGCCTGAGAACTCTTCACATCGAGAACAAAAAGCAATCAAGTGCAGTTAGCACCTCTCCCGGAATTGGGGTGGGGTGAGATAATTAGCTTTTGATTTCAGTTACTATGTTCAGAAACTGCCTTTTAAATTGAGGTGAACAGAAACTGCATTTCTAATGAGCACCATGGAATTTAGCAAGATTTATTGAGTCGCTTCTCGTCGCTTCCCACACAGGTTTCCAAGTCAGTCGTATCGATGTGGCTCATGTCCAGTGTGAATATCCCTGCAGCCAATTGCACGGTTAAGGTAAAAGGCAAGGAAAGTGGCATCTCGAACCAGCCCCGAGGTCATATCATCCTCACAAGGTGATCTGTCGTTCTCGGATTGTAATGCTACCTCCGGTTTAGGGTGGAGAACATTCTTTGCAAAACAGACACAGTGACTGAAAATATAGTGCACGGTATGATGTGGAACACGGCCTGCTCAGCTTTGTGCATTTTCCCCTGTAGTCCGGTGTGTTTCGTGTTCCTGTAAACGTGAAAGTTGTCCTGTTTCGAGCAATCGGTGAAATCATTCAGCAAAGCAAGAATCGAAATTGAAGTAATGTCAAGCAGCTCATGGTGATTTGACCAAATCATTACCGAACATATATTCTCACGCAGTCAAAGATACATTTCTGGCTGAAAAGAGTCTGAGAAGATAGACACAGCTTACCATTGCTTTTTGTCTGGATTGATGGCTTTCATTATCTGCTGCGAAATAGACATTGTAGCCGGGCACATACCAGCTGCTGTGCGAGTCGGACAGGGACCATGGAACCCTTTTCATGTGACTTTGCATGTGTGGTTATGCAGAACACAATTCGAAATGCAAGAAAATGGGCGCTCAGGCTGTCTGGTAGTGTGGCCGAGCGGTCTAAGGCGCTGGATTTAGATTCCAGTGGTGAAAAGGGCGTGTGTTCGAATCCCACACTGCCAATTCAGCTGGTCAACTCGAATGCTGCTTGATCCCCGCTGCATTGATGTTCTCAGAGAATTAACTGTGGACAGGTGCCGAGTGTTGTCAAGTCTCTCAGCTACCATGATGTTATTCGACTCCCCTGCAGAAAATCGCAAGCAGCTCAGCAATTGGTTTATGTTCCAGGCAAGTTGAGGTTTTACTGGAACCGAATGGAGACTGCTATTTCATCGCTGTTGTGAAACAAAGTCCGGCGGTGAGTCGATTCATCGGCGAATGGGAAAATCTTTCCAATGCATATGTTATTGAATTTCTCCATTTCCTGCATTTCCATCCTGAGACACCGGAAGGGAAAGGTAATCTAATCGAGACTGTGATTGGTGAAATTCACTTTCTTATGGCCCATACTTATTATATTCTTTCTTTCTCTCTTTTCAGCATTGTCTGGGAAGTGGTGGTGCACTAAGGCTGCAGTATGTTTGAAAGAGTAGTTTGGAATTGCCCTGTTGTTAGTTGTGAGATTACTTTATGCCTCATGCCCTCGGACTGTCTCACATTTAGCATTCATGCTTCGCTGTGTCTGAACATGCATTAGGTATGCCAGTTTTGTTTGTGTTCCGTGTTAAATGCTTTCTGTTTGCGATTCGCTCAATACATTACGAGTTAACAGGGGTTCTGAGGTAACTTGCAGCAGCAAAAATCCTCAACTGAGGATCTGGGAAAGTTTCACGAAGCATGGTCAGTCGGAGCAAAAGTAAGGAAGTCGTTCGTTTCTGCAGTGTTTCACAATACTACCTTTCCCGTCAGCAGTCGAACAGACTTAATGATTGTGCTACAGACTGCGACGACAAGCTCCGCTGAAAAGTAATCCTTTAAAACCGGTGTAAGCAACGCAAGGTTATTGGGGTACACCGCGTGGAAACAGAGACTTCGTGTATCTCATCCATGCTCACCACATCACCAAAATTAAACAAGTCCCATTCCACAGCATTTCTCCTCAATCCCTCTAAACCCATCCTATCCAGAAACTCATCCGATTACCATTGCAATTTTCTGAGTGCAATAGCCTCCTCCACTCCCTCTGGTAGCTCATTCCATACACCCACAACCTTGTGAGTGGAAAGTGTGCGTCGGGGTCCTTTGTCAATTTCAGACCACTCACCTTAAACCTATGCTCTCGAGTTTCCAACTCACCCTAGCTTGTGTGAAACACGTAAATACTCAGTTTACAACCCTTCCATAAAACCATGTCGCAGCCGTTATGCTGCCGGGAAAGTTGTCCCAGCTTATTCCACTTCACACTCCAGTCCAAACATTGACGACATCCTTGTCTATATTTTGTCACTAATTTCAGTCTATATTTTTTGACTTTTTCAAGATGTCAATTTCCCTGTAGTCAACGAGCTATTGGAAAAAGAAAGGTGAAACGTAGAATGGCTTCAACTTTCAGTGCTGGATGCCACAGAGCCGCAACGCGCTCGGCTGAAGCTCGTTTCTGTAGTGTAGTGGTCATCACGTTCGCCTCACACGCGAAAAGTCCCCAGTTCAAAGCGGGCAGAAACTGCTTTGTTCTTCCAATTGCAGCCTTTTACACGGACAAGAACGGAGCTTTCTTGCTTGCTCTCCCATCTGCAAATCTGCCTTCGAAAATGCTCGAACAAATCTGCTCTCTTTGTGAAATGTGATGCACTTCCATTTAATTAGTGAGCAAAGCATTGTAAAGGCTTGTTCTGATCAGAACCATTGTAAAACCTGGTTCTGATCATAAGTCATTCTGTTTGAGAGTGTAGTTACCGCGTTCTGATCCCTTCCACGAAAAAACTGTCCCGCATTTGCATTCCTTGCGCAGGCGGACCGGTTCAAAGACAGGAAGAAGCTGATGCGCTGGTGCTACTGATCAGCGCACCACTGATTCCTGAACTAGTCTGTCTGTCAAATGTAAACCAAAGTCGTCTCTGCAAGGCCTCATTTGGAACTCTGTGTCGTTATTCAACGTGCGAGAATTGGCAGCAGAGGTGCTGAATCATGGTTTGGATCAGTTCGCACGTTAGTGACTCATTCAATCAGCAACAGCAATGAAAGAAATTGCACTCCCAGAGGAACCTCTGGACTTGTGGTTTCATAGCGTCGCTAGTATTAAGGTGAGCCCCGAGATCTAAGCCATGTTGGAACTGAAACGGAGGAATTGACAGAGAGCTGCAGAATAACATCGCAACCTTTTGGTTTTCTTTAAATCACTGACGAGCAGGAAACTGTAAACGGGCAGGGCGAGTGGGAAAGTGAGGCAGTTGCAGCTCTGGTGAAACTCCTTCTTTGTAAGTCACTCAGCACCAAGAGACGTGAAGGTGACTCATGCCTGAGAACTCTTTCACATCGAGAACAAAAAGCAATCAAGTGCAGTTAGCACCTCTCCCGGAATGGTGTGGAAGTGAATAATTAGCTTTTGATTTCAGTTACTATGTTCAGAAACTGCCTTTTAAATTGAGGTGAACAGAAACTGCATTTCTAATGAGCACCATGGAATTTAGCAAGATTTATTGAGTCGCTTTCTCGTCGCTTCCACACAGGTTTCCAAGTCAGTCGGTATCGATGTGCCTCATGTCCAGTGTGAATATTCCCTGCCGCCAATTGCACGGTTAAGGTAAAAGGGCAAGGAAAGTGGCATCTCGAAACCAGCCCCGAGGTCATATCACCTCACAAGGTGATCTGATCGTACTCGGATTGTAATGGCTACCTCCGGTTTTAGGGTGGAGAACATTCTTTTGCAAAAACAGACACAGCAGTTGTACTGAAATATAGTGCACGGTATGATGTGGAACACGGCCTGCTTCACTTTGTGCATTTTCCCTGTAGTCCGGTGTGTTTCGTGTCCGTGTAA